>NW_025999977.1:22291719-22299437 GCF_001458135.2 Marmota marmota marmota | reverse complement strand
AGGAGGAGGAGGAGGAGGAAGGAGGAGGAGGAGGAGGAAGAGGAGGGAGGAGGAAGGAGGAAGAAGAGGGAGGAGGAGGAGGAAGAGCCACAGACAGACAGACTTGTATGGGGAAGATGACACAAACACACACAGGGAGAGGTGACCTTATGAACAGAGTATGGAATTTGTAAACCTAAAATCACCAAAGACTGCCAGCAAAGGCCAGAAGCTAGAATAGCCTTAGACCCATCAGAGGGAACATGGTCCTGCTGACAATCTGAGTTTGGACTTCTAGCCTCCAGAACTGTGAAACAATATATTTCCATTATTTAAAATCACCCAATTTTTGGTATTTTATTATGGCAACCCTAGGAAATTAACATACAGGTGAGCAGGGACACCTAAGTGATCACCTGATAATACAGATTTAAAAGCCACAAACATTAAATGTGACGGAGAAGAACTTTTTGTAAGGATAAATAAGAACTCATCAAGGAAAACATAACATTTTTTATTATCAAACATCAACACAACAAAACATTTATGGCAACAATGCCCCAAAACAGAAGAGTGTGATAAAAGTACCGTCAGATGGAAAAGGGATAATATTTCTCTTTCAGAATAGGGCAGCTTAAATTCACAAACAAACAAAAACACAGGTAAGAAATAAACAGGACTTATTCAAGATAAGCAACAGATTTAATCTTAGACAGACAGGTTGCCAAAAAATTTGCACACTGACACTTACAACTACTTGGAGATATGAAAAGTCCTGTAACTTCTTTATTTCCTATAACCATTTTATGTTCCTCATAAGGTTTTCCTGGTCAGATGAGTCATAGTTATTAATTAGTGGTGTCTTGTCTCCCTGGAACATGGTGTTTCGCAAGTTCCGATTCTTTCCTTTCCCTATCATTCTCAGGTGAGTGTCTGTTATGTAGCAGGGCACAGGGCTTGGATCTGTGTAGGCTGGACCTGGTGTCACCTTTGGAGACCTCTGGTTTCTGTGATGAAGTCCCTGGTTCCACGAGGTTAGGTGACAGCCACTGCTTAAGTTTGCAGCTGATGGCCTCATGGTCCCCTCTCTTGGCTCAGGCAGGCCCTACTGGTCCTTCTTGGGAGTTGGCAGTGTCGCAGTCCTCTTGGGCTGCCCTAACAAACTATCTTAGACTGGGTGGCCCACAATCCACAGAAATTTATTTCTCGCAGCTCTGGAGGAAGCGGCAGATTTCTGTCTTAGGTGATAACTCTTGGCCGTGTCCTCCCAGGGGCAGAAAGGGTGAGAAAGCTCTCTCGGACCCATTTCATTAGTATACTAACCAATTCACAAGGGCTCCACTCTCAATGACCTCCCATGGTCCCCACCTCCTAGTATCATCACCTTAGCATAAGAAATGCAATAAAGGAATTTTAGGGGGACACAGACATTGGGACCATAGCAGGGAGTCAAAGAGTGCACACTCCTCCAGGTCAAGCCAATGTCAGTCCCTTGGCCAAGGCTGTCTACTTGCAGCCTCTGTGGTGGCATCAGCTCAGTCCCCTGTCTGGGATCTCATATTCTGAGGAAACTTCTTAGGCCCTTCGCCACCACATAGGAGGCACGGCACACACAGGGTCTATATCCTGCTTCTTTCCTGCCTACCCTCACCATGGAACATGCTTATACTGCTACAGTCCAATTCTTCCCCAAATGATGGCACGGAGGCCATGCTTTGCAGCAGACTCCCCAAGAGTTCTCAGTGGAGAGATAGGCACAAGCTCACTCTGATTCCTGCTTTCCTGATGTCCTATTTTTGCAACCATCTTGTCCACCAGCATAAGGATCACCCTCCCAACAGCTTGGTCCTAGCCTAGATTTTAGCCTGAAGAGAGAATACACATCTTTTTCCTTTTCTAACATGGAAGATAAGACCAAGACAGAAAAAAAAAAAAAAAAAGATCTCCTAGCAAGGTCTTCACAACTGAGTTCTGTCTACTTTTGGCTTACTTTGGGGATTGAATAATTGATTGATTGTGGATTGAGGATTGAACTCTGGGCCTCACATGCTAGGCAAGTGCTCTACCACTGAGCTTTACCCCCAAACCCCTCTTGGCTTACTTTGCACTCAGTATGAAAATCCATTAGGTCTGGCTTTGGATATGCTAATGAAACATAAGGAATTTAGAAAATCCTTTTCTCTCTGGTCAAAGTCTGACTTCTAAAGAATATCATTTTACATTAGATTCAAAAATCCTATTTTGGTGATGAAAAGCTAGACATAAACTACCATTTTTTCTTCTTTAACTATTCCTGCTTTAACTATCCAAATTCCCATCAAAGGCAATGGACTACTCTGGGGAATGAGAGAAGAATGAAAATGTACAAGAGAAAAGCACATTTATTTAAAGTATAAATGGTATCCCTGTTTATATAGGTTTCCATAAATGGGAAAAGCATATTATTTTCAATTGTTCATGGAATATCCATAAATATTATCATGTATCTTGGCCCAAAGAAACCTTAATAAATTCCAGAACATACAGATTTTCTAAGCCCCATCATCTTCCCACAATTCAATTAAATTAGAAATCAACAGAAGAATAATGAAAATATAACAAAGTAGAAATACAACCACTTCAAAATTAAAGCATGCTTTTCAAAATATCCCCTGAATCAGAGGAAATAAAAGCCAAGATCATAATTTACTTAGACACTAACAAAAGGAAAACAATTTATAGCAAAACTTATGGGGAAAGACTAAAGTTGTAGTCCAAGGAATTTTTTTTTGTTTATACTTTTATTATTTTTCAAAAGAAAATGAAGGGGCTGAGGCTGTAGCTCAGAGGCAGAGCACTTGCCTAGCATGTGTGAGGCACTGGGTTCGATCCTTAACACCACATAAAAATGAAACAAATAAAATAAAGGTATGTTGTCCATCTACAACTACAAAAAAAGAAAAGAAAAAAAAAAAAAGAATAAAAACATGCCAGGCTGGGCTCAGTGGCACATGCCTGGGATCCCAGCAATTTGGGAGGCTGAGGTATGAGGATCACAAGTTTAAAGCCAGCCTGGGCAACTTAGCGAGACCATGTCTAAAAAAAAAAAACAAAAACAAAAACATCAAAGAATTGCCAGGACAAATATCTAAGTGAAAGTGAAAGAAAGACCTCAAAGATTATCAATGTCACCTTAAGCTTAGGTTGCTCTTCATAACTGTTGATATTGGCCACAGAAGACAAAAGTCTAAATTCTTTCTGAAGTGTGCATGTAGGCTTTGGGTGTTCACATATTCCAAAGAAAGAACATGCCCTTGACCAGCTGTTAGGAGACAACCTCTAAATCCTTGAAATATCTTGCTTGATAAGAGTTCCTGTTTACCTGGGGTCCTGGACCACACACAATAGCCTATGTTAATAATGTGGTTAATGGTGAAGGGCCTTGACATGGCATATCAGTTTGACCATGGGAGGGTCCCTAATTTGCTTCCTCTGTTTATCTAATGCTGGATAACAAATGGATCCAAAATTTAGCGGATTACCACAAAAACAATCAGCATTATCTTGTGCACCTTCTGTGGTCCAGGAATTCAGGAGTGGTTCAGCAGGGGTGGTTCAGGCTCAGGGTCTCATGATATTGCAGTCTGTCAGTGACTGAAGCTGAACTCATCTCAGAGGCTTGTTTGCACTCACATGTTTGGTGCTGGGCTGGGAAGACTCAGACCTCTGGGGCCTGCAACCACTGGAATGCTCTATCTCTATAGGTTTTCCATATGGTCTGTTTTGGTCATCTATGATTGTGTAACAAATGATCCCCAAATGTACTGTCCTAAAACAACAACAATTATTTATTATTTTTTGCAAATTCTTTAGGTCAAGGAATTCAGGAACATCTCAGTATGGGATCTCATAAGGTTGCCATCATGGTGGCTAGTTCTGGGGGCATCCTAAGGCCTGTTCACTCACATATCAGGAATCTGGACTGGGAGGACCTGAACATTTGGAATCTGGAACAGCTGGGGTTCCTTGGGCCTAGCTACCTCTATTTGATCTCTCTACATGGTCTCTCCAACATGGTAGCTTCAAGGTATCTGGACTTCTTCATGGCAACTCAGGGCTCCAGTGATACATATCCCATGAAAGAGAAGTAGACAGAAGTTGTGTGAATGATTATAATACAGTGTGTACTACCCACAGTACCTGGCTCTATTCCACCTCTTCATGGAGAAGTGGCAGGATTCTGGAAGAGCTTAAAGGACTGGAAACACCATTGCAACCATGTGTGGAAAATACTATCTGCCACAGTGACAAAGAGTATCCAAAACAAATTTCTCCAACAAAAGTTTTGAGGCACTAAAAGCATTCCCTTTAAGATTAGGATTTAGGGCCATCCTGCCATCTGCAGACACCCACCTGAACTGGCTCCTGCCCAAGACCCCCTACACCATTCTGTGTGGGGACCAGGTCCAGTGTAGGCCCAGGTCCATCCTTCCACCAACAGACACACGCCAGAGCTCAGGCTTCAGCACAGGACCACCTCCTCCAACCAGCAAAACTCTGCCAGAGCTCAGGCCCGGCCCAGATCAATCTGCATGGGACTCAGGCCCAGGGTAGGTCTGAATTTGCCACAGCCCCCTCCAATCTACTTCCATCTTGGGACACTGCATACATCGCCATAGCCTTCCCCTTGCAGTAGCCTCTACCTTTCAACAACAGACAGGGCCTAGAGCTGCTGCATCTCGGAGCGAGCATCCCAAAGACAGCCCACATTTTCAGCCCCATCTCTGAAAGACATTGCACCCATCTTGGGGCACCTCCACTGCTATCTCAAGTTACCTCTGCTATCGCTACCACCACCTTTAGTTGCAGTAGCATACATCGAGGGACACCAGCAGGGTCTGGAAGTCCAACATCAAGGTGAGGTACTAATAATCTGCATGGATACTAAAAGATTATAGGGGAGAAACTGTAATATCTCAGATCCACACTGTAAGAAAGGAAGATACATAGACAACATGAAAAAACAAGGGAGAAAAGTGCCCCAAACAAACCAGGATACTACAATAACAGAACCCATGGACAGCACAGTTGATGAAATGTCAGAGAAGGAGTTAAGAATGTTCATAATTAAAATGATCTGTGAATTAAAGAATGACCTAAATTAGCAAATACAGGCAAAAATTGATCACTCCAACAAAGAGATAAGAGAGCAAATAGAGATAGCAAAAGATTATCTCAAGAAAGAGAGACTATGAAAAAAAATCAGAAATCCTTGAGATGAAGGAAATAATATACCAAATAAAAAACTCAATAGAAAACATCATCAACATACTAGATCACTTGGAAGACAGAACATCAGATAATGAAAACAAAGTATACAATCTTGAAAATAAAGTTGACCACAGAGTGAAGATAGTAAGAAACCATGTATAGAGCATCCAAGAATTATGGGACAGCATCAAAAGACCAAATCTAAGAGTTACTGGGATAGAGGAAGGCACAGAGTTTCAAACTAAAGGAATGCACAATCTCTTTAATGAGGTAATAACAGAAAATTTACCAAGCATGAAGAATGAATTGGAAAATAAAATACAAGAGGCTTACAGGACACCAAATGTACAAAATTTCAACAGATCTACACCAAGGCACATTATGAAAATGCCTAGCATACAGAATAAGAACAGAATCTTAAAGGCCGCAAGAGAGAGAAATCCGATCACATATAGGGGACACCAATTTGCATCTCAGCAGATTTTCTTTTCTTTGTTTAAAAATATTTATTTTTTAGTTGTAGTTGGACACAATACCTTTATTTTATTTATTTTTATGTGGTGCTGAGGATTGAACCCAGGGTCTCTTGCGTGCTAGGTGAGCGCTCTACCGCTGAGCCACAACCCCAGCCCTCTCAGCAGATTTTCAACCCAAACCCTGAAAGCCAGGAGATAGTGGAACAACATATACCAAGCCCTGAAAGACAATGGATGCCAACCAAGAATCTTATGTCCAGCAAAATTAAGTTTGATGATGAAATAAAAAACCTTCCATGATAAACAAAAGTTAAAAGAAATTTACAACTAGAAAGCCTGAACTATAGAACATCCTCTGCAAAATATTCCATGAAGAGGAAATGAAAAACAATGATGAAAATCAGCAGAGGGGGGTATTATACTAAAGGAATAACTAATCAAAGGAGAAACCAAGTCAAGTTAAATACCAAAATAAACAAAAATGTCTGGGAATACAAATCATGTCTCAATAACCCTGAATGTTAATGGCCTAAACTAACCAATCAAAAGACACAGACTAGCAGATTGGATTAAAAAAAAAAAAGAACAACAATATGCTGTGTCCAAGAGACTCATCTCATAGGAAAAGACATTCACAGACTGAGGGTGAAAGGTTGGGAAAAACTATACCACTCTACCACTCACATGGACTGTATAAGCAAGTAGGGGTTTCCATCCTCATATCAAATAAAGTAGACTTCAAGATAAAGTTAATCAAAAGGGATAAACAAGGACACTACATACTGCTCAAGGGAACAATACACCAATAAGACATAACAATTATAAATATATATTCCCCAAACAATGGAGTGTCTACATTCATCAAACAAACTCTTCTCAAGTTCAAGTGTCAAATAGAACACAAAACAATAATTCTGGGTGACTTTAACACACCTCTTTTGCCACTGGATAGATCTTCCAAACAAAAGCTGAACAAAGAAACTATAGAACTCAATAATACAATCAATAACTTAGACTTAACTGACATATGTAGAATATTTCATCCTTCAATGAGCAAATACACATTCTTCTCAGCAGCACATGGATCCTTCTCTAAAATAGACCATATACTATGCCACAAAGCAACTCTTAGCAAATACAAAAAAGTAGAGATACTATCCTTCATTCTATCAGATCATAATAGCATGAAACCAGAAAACAATGATAAAATAAAAATACAAGCTACTCCAACACCTGGAGACTAAATAATATGCTACTGAATGAACAATGGGTTGCAAAAGACATCGAAGAGGAGATTTAAAAATTCTTAAGGTAAATGAGAACACTGATACAACATATTGAAATCTCTTGAACACTATGAAGGTAGTACTAAGAGGAAAGTTCATTGCATGGAGTTCATTCCTTAAAAGAAGAAAAAGTCAACAAATAAATGACCTATCATTACATCTCAAAGCCCTAGAAAAAGAACAAACCAACATCAAATTTAGTAGAAAGACAGGAAATAATTAAAAGCAGAGCTGAAATCAATGAAATTGAAACAAAAGAAACAATTGAAAAAATTGACAAAACAAAAAGTTGGTTCTTTGAAAAAATAAATAAAGTTGACAGACCCTTAGCCATACTAATGAAGAGAAGGAGAGAGAAAACTCAAATTACTAACATCTGTGATGAAAAACAAAATATCACAACAGACTTTGTCTGAAATACAGAAGATAATTAGAAATTATTCTGAAAACTTGTACTCCAATAAAATAGAAAACATTGAAGGCTTTGAAAATTTTCTAGAGTCATATGATTCGCCCAAACTGAATCAGGATGATATACACAACTTAAACAGATCAGTTCAAGCAATGTAATAAAAGATGCCATCAGAAGCCTACCAACCGTGCAGCCAATTTGGAAAGCAGTATGGAGATTTCTTGGAAAGCTGGGAATGGAGCCACCATTTGACCCAGCTATTCCCCTTCTTGGTCTATTCCCTAAAGACCTAAAAAGAGCATGCTACAGGGACAC
>NW_025999977.1:22274794-22290654 GCF_001458135.2 Marmota marmota marmota | reverse complement strand
AAGAAGCCTACCAACCAAGAAAAGCCCAGGACCAGATGGATTCTCAGCCGAATTCTACAAGGCCTTTAAAGAAGAATGAATACCAATATTCCTCAAATTATTTCATGAAATAGAAAAAGAGAGAGCTTTCCAAACTCATTCTATGAGGCCAGTATTACCCTGATTCCAAAACCAGGCAAAGACCCATCAAAGAAAGAAAACTTCAGACCAATATCTCTAATGAACATGGATGCAAAAATTCTCAATAAAATTCTGGTAAACTGAATATAAAAACATATCAAAAAGATAGTGCACCACAATCAAGTGGGGTTCATCCCAGGGTAACCAATAAATATAATTCATCACATCAATAGACTTAAAGATAAGAATCATATGATCATCTCAATAGATGTGGAAAAAGCACTTGATAAAATACAGTATTTCTTCATATTCAAAACACTAGAAAAACTAGGAATACTGGGATTATACCTCAACATTGTAAAAGCTATTTATGCTAAACCCCAGGCTAACATCATTTTAAATGGAGAAAAATTGAAAGCATTCCCTCTAAAACCTGGAACAAGACAGGGATACCCTCACTCACCACTTCTATTTAACATAGTTTTTGAAACACTGGCCAGAGCAATCAGACAGACGAAAGAAATTAAAGGGATACAGATAGGAAAAGAAGAACTCAAATTAGCACTATTTGTGATGACATGATTCTATACCTAGAAGACCCAAAATATTCCACCAGAAAACTTCTAGAACTAATAAATTAATTCAGCAAAGTAGCTGGATATAAAATCAACACCCACAAATCAAAGGTATCTCTGTACATCAGTGACAAATCCTCTGAAAGAGAAACAAGGAAAACTACCCCATTTACAATAGCCTCAAAAAAAAAAACAAAACAAAAAACACAAAACTTGGGAATCAACTCAACAAAGGAGGTGAAAGAGTGCTTCAACAAAAACTGCAGAATGCTAAAAAAGAAAGAAAGAAAGAAAGAAAGAAATTAAAGCAGACCTTAGAATATGGATAGATCTACCTTATTCTTGGATAGGCAGAATTAATATTGTCAAAATGACCATTCTACAAAAAGTACTATACAGATTTAATGCAATTCCAATCAAAATCCCATGGCATTCCTCATAGAAATAGAAAAAAGAAGTCATGGAATTCATCTGAAAAAAATAAGAGACTCAGAATAGCCAAAGCAATCCTTAGCAAGAAGAGTGAAGCAGGTGACATCACAATACCAGACCTTAAACTATACAACAGAGCAATAGTAACAAAAACAGCATGGTACCAGCACCAAAATAGACTTGTAGACCAATGGTACAGAATAGAGGACACAGAGACAAACCCATATAACTACAATTAACTTATATTAGACAAAGGTGCCAAAAACATACATTGGAGAAAAGAGAGACTATTCAACAAATGGTGCTGGCAAAATGGAAATCCATATGTAAAGAAATGAAATTAAACCCCTATCTCTCATCATGCACAAAACTCAATTCAAAGTGGTTAAGGACCTAGGAATTAAACCAGAAAACCTGTGTCTAATAGAAGAAAAAGTAGGCCCAAATCTCTATCATGTTGAATTAGGCCCTGACTTCCTTAATAAGACTCCTAAAGTACAAGAATTAAAATCAAGAATCAATAAATGGGATGAATTCAAACTAAAGGAATGCACAATCTCTTTAATGAGGTAATAACAGAAAATTTACCAAGCATGAAGAATGAATACCAATATTCCTCAAATTATTTCATGAAATAGAAAAAGAGAGAGCTTTCCAAACTCATTCTATGAGGCCAGTATTACCCTGATTCCAAAACCAGGCAAAGACCCATCAAAGAAAGAAAACTTCAGACCAATATCTCTAATGAACATGGATGCAAAAATTCTCAATAAAATTCTGGTAAACTGAATATAAAAACATATCAAAAAGATAGTGCACCACAATCAAGTGGGGTTCATCCCAGGGTAACCAATAAATATAATTCATCACATCAATAGACTTAAAGATAAGAATCATATGATCATCTCAATAGATGTGGAAAAAGCACTTGATAAAATACAGTATTTCTTCATATTCAAAACACTAGAAAAACTAGGAATACTGGGATTATACCTCAACATTGTAAAAGCTATTTATGCTAAACCCCAGGCTAACATCATTTTAAATGGAGAAAAATTGAAAGCATTCCCTCTAAAACCTGGAACAAGACAGGGATACCCTCACTCACCACTTCTATTTAACATAGTTTTTGAAACACTGGCCAGAGCAATCAGACAGACGAAAGAAATTAAAGGGATACAGATAGGAAAAGAAGAACTCAAATTAGCACTATTTGTGATGACATGATTCTATACCTAGAAGACCCAAAATATTCCACCAGAAAACTTCTAGAACTAATAAATTAATTCAGCAAAGTAGCTGGATATAAAATCAACACCCACAAATCAAAGGTATCTCTGTACATCAGTGACAAATCCTCTGAAAGAGAAACAAGGAAAACTACCCCATTTACAATAGCCTCAAAAAAAAAAACAAAACAAAAAACACAAAACTTGGGAATCAACTCAACAAAGGAGGTGAAAGAGTGCTTCAACAAAAACTGCAGAATGCTAAAAAAGAAAGAAAGAAAGAAAGAAAGAAATTAAAGCAGACCTTAGAATATGGATAGATCTACCTTATTCTTGGATAGGCAGAATTAATATTGTCAAAATGACCATTCTACAAAAAGTACTATACAGATTTAATGCAATTCCAATCAAAATCCCATGGCATTCCTCATAGAAATAGAAAAAAGAAGTCATGGAATTCATCTGAAAAAAATAAGAGACTCAGAATAGCCAAAGCAATCCTTAGCAAGAAGAGTGAAGCAGGTGACATCACAATACCAGACCTTAAACTATACAACAGAGCAATAGTAACAAAAACAGCATGGTACCAGCACCAAAATAGACTTGTAGACCAATGGTACAGAATAGAGGACACAGAGACAAACCCATATAACTACAATTAACTTATATTAGACAAAGGTGCCAAAAACATACATTGGAGAAAAGAGAGACTATTCAACAAATGGTGCTGGCAAAATGGAAATCCATATGTAAAGAAATGAAATTAAACCCCTATCTCTCATCATGCACAAAACTCAATTCAAAGTGGTTAAGGACCTAGGAATTAAACCAGAAAACCTGTGTCTAATAGAAGAAAAAGTAGGCCCAAATCTCTATCATGTTGAATTAGGCCCTGACTTCCTTAATAAGACTCCTAAAGTACAAGAATTAAAATCAAGAATCAATAAATGGGATGAATTCAAACTAAAAAGCTTCTTCTGAGCAAAGGAAACAATCAGTGAGGTGAATAGAGAGCCTACATTTTGGGAGCAAATTTTTACCACTTGTACATCAGATAGAGCACTAATCTCTAGGGTATATAAAGAACTCAAAAAGCTAAACACCAAAAAAAACAAATAACCCAATCAGTAAATGGGACAAGGAACTGAACAGACTCTTCTTGGAAGAGGATATACAATCAGTCAACAAATATATGAAAAAATGTTCAATGTCTTTAGCAATTAGAGAAATGCAAATCAAAACCACTCTAAGATTTCACCTCACTCCAGTCAGAATGGCAGCTATTATGAAGACAAACAACAATAAGTGTTGGTAAAGATGTGGGGGGAAAGGCACACTCATACATTGCTGGTGGGACTGAAAACTGGTGAAGACAAATGGAAAGTAGTATGGAGATTCCTTGAAAAACTGGGAATGGAACCACCATTTGACCCAGCTATCCCACACCTTGGTTTATACCCAAAGGACTTAAAAATAGCATACGACAGGGACACAGCCACATCAATGTTTATAGCAGCACAATTCACAAGAGCTAAACTGTTGAACCAACCTAGATGCCCTTCAGTGGATGAATGGATAAATAAAGTGTGGCATTTATACACAATGGAATTTTACACAGCAATAAAAGAGAATAAAATCATGGCATTTGCAGGTAAATGGATGGCATTGGAGAAGATAATGCTAAGTGAAGTTAGTCAATTCCAAAAAACCAAATGCGGAATGTTTTCTCTAATATAAGGAGGCTGGTTCATAATGAGGTTGGGGGGCAGAGCATAGAAAGATTAGATAGAGCAAAGGGGAGGAAGAGGAAGGGAGTGAGCATGGGGGTAGGAAAGACAGTGGAATGAGATGGACATCATGACCCTAAGTACATGTATGTAGTCACGAATGGTGTGGATATACTTTGTATACAACCAGAGATATGAAAAACTGTGCTCCATATGTGTAATATGAATTGTAATGCATTCTGCTGTCATACATAACAAATTAGACACACACACACACACAAAAAAAAAAACCAAATTAGAATAAAAGAAAAGATTAGAGATTTAAAAACAAAAAGATTGGGGATTAAATAAAGATGCTCATTTTCACTACTTTTATTGAGCATTGTACTGGAGTTCTACACAGTGAAAGAAGAAAAAATAAATAAATACAAGATATAAGAGGGCTGGGGATATAGCTCAGTTAGCTGGTACAATGATTGCCCCACATGCACAAGGCCCTGGGCTCAATCTTCAGCACCAAAAAATAAAAAAGAAAAAGAAAAGATGTAAGAGTTGAAAAGGAAGAAAAAAATACTTAAAGTAATTTGCAAATAATATTGTTGTATAGTAGAGAATCCAAAGGAACATTCTGATAAATTATTATAATTAATAAAAGAATTTAGCAAAATTGCAGAATATAACAATATATGAAATTGGCAATTAGAATAAAAATATAAGGCCTGGTGCTGTGGCACACACCTATAATCCCAGCAGTTCAGAAGGCTGAGGCAGGAGGATTGTGAGTTCATATCCAGCCTCTGCAAAAGTAAGATGCTAAGCAACTCAGTGAGACCCTGTCTCTAAATAAAATACAAAAATAGGGCTGGGGATGTGGCTCAGTGGTTGAGTGCTCCTGAGTTCAAGCCCCAGTATCCCCCTCAAAAGAGAATAAAAATATAGTTAAGCTGGTAAAATAAAGAAGGGCAAGAGAGAAAAAGACTCATGTACTAGCAAAGAAATAGATTGTTCTTGGAAAATAAAATATAACTAAACATTATTGGTGGATGAGTCAAGTACTTGAAATGAATAGAGAAAACCAACTTAGGCTTTTATGGAAATTTAATGGAATAATGAAGATGGCATTTCACATCAAGGAGAGAAAATGCATTCTTTAATAGGTAATATTCGTATGAATGGCTTAATGTTTCATAAAATGTAAAGTTAAGTCAATTACTCATTCTTTGCATGAAATAAAGTCCAGAGGATCTAAAATATAAATTACAAATTAATAAACAAGCAATAAGAGCACCAATGAAACAAAATTAAAGGAAATATATCATTTGCAAAAGCTTCAAGAGTATAAAACATGAATAAATCTTAGGCAAAAATATGAAGACCTCTACCCAGGAAAATAAAAAGCATGACTTAAAAAAAATTAAAGAAGATTGAAATAGTCAAGTTTATGAACTGGTGGGTTAAAGATGCCATTCTTTCTAACTCAATCTATAGATGAAATGTAAATCAATCCAAAATCTCAACAGGCTTTTACAGAAATCAACAAAAGTATGTGGAAAGGCCCACGTTCAAGAATAGTCAAGTCCCTCGTTAATAAAGTGGGTAAACTGGACTTAGCAGCAGTCAAGACTTACTACAAAACTGTAATAAGGTGATTGGATTTTGGAAGAGGGGAAAAGAAATGGAAGATAATGGAAAGCCCAGAAACAGATCCCCACACAAATGAAAACTGGGTTTGTGAACAAAGCAGGGATAAAAATCATTGTAGAAAGAACCCCAATTTTTCAGTATACAATCCTGGAACATGGTGTCAGAAAAAAAATAAAATAAGAAACGTTGTAAATTACAGTTTCTCCTTTTAGGTATAGAGGATTATATACTCCTACCCATTGTCATGTAATTTGTAGTGCCTCTCTTCCATGGTTTGGATGCCGTTGGCCCCCAAAGGATTCGTGTATTAGAAACTTGGTTCCCGCATGACAGCGGTGGAACTTTAAGATGTGGGGCCCAGTAGAGGGTAATTAGATTATGGGAACTCCACTCTCAGGAATGAATTAGTGCTGTCTCCAGGGACTCTTTTAATTCATGTGCAAATGGGTTGTTATAAAATGAAATTGGCTGTCTTGGTTTTCATCTGGCTTACAGTCTCAACAGTGTCATCTCTTCTACCCGAACTTCTGCCATTGTGATGCCAATCTCCATGAGGTCCTCACTAAAGCCAAGCAGATATGCTTTTTTGAATCTCCAGAACTCTGAACTAAATACACTTCTATTTTTTTAAAAGTACCCAGACTCTGGTATTTTTTTTGTGTGTGTGTGTGTATGTGTGTGAGTTTAGGTGGGGGTGGGGGATTACTGGGGATTGAACTCAGGAGCACTGGACCACTGAGCCACATCCCCAGCCCTATTTTGTATTTTATTTAGAGACAGGGTCTCACTGAGTTGCTTAGTGCCTTGCTAAATTGCTATGGCTGACTTTGAACTCGAGATCCTCCTGCCTCAGTGGTATTTTCTTACTGTAACTAAAACAGATCAAGACATATGGGAGGAATGTATGTTTCCATCCAGTTGAGTCTGACTTAAACACTGTCCTATGCCATGTCAGAAGAGATTATTTATTTGTTTGTTTGTTTTGTACTGGGGATTAAACCCAGGGGATTTTTATCACTGAGTTACATCCCAACCCTTTTTAAAAATTTTTAATTTTGAGACAGGGTCTCGTTTAGTTACTTAGGGCTTCACAAAGTTTCTGAGGATGGTCTCGAATTTGTAATCCTCCCGCCTCAGCTTCCCCAGCCCCTGGGATTACAGGTGTGCACCACTACATCCAGCTTCTGCCTTTCTTTAATTTTCACATTCTGTTACTCCTAATTCCTATATTTGAAGTTTTTTTTATTATCTGATGTGTTAATTATAGTTGTTTCTGGCTTTTGGTTGTGGTATCTTGTTTTCTTTTGTATTTTGTGTTTTTGATTATTTGTGCTATTTTTTATTTATTTATTTTGGTACTACAAATTGAACCCAGGGGTGTTTTACCACTATAATACATCTCCAGACCATTTTTTTTTTTTAAATTTGAGACAGGGTCTTGCTAAATTGCTGAGGCTGCCCTCAATTTGTAATCCTCTTCCCTCAGTCTCTCCAGGTGCTGGGATAATAGATGAGTGCCAGTTTACAACATTGTATTTTATGTGATTTTATCTAAGGGGAATTTTTTGAGGCCTGTAATAAAGGTAGGCTTTCTTCTATCTGGTACTTGAGGATATTTTATGTCCAAGAACACTTTAAAATTGGCTAGGCATAATAGTGCATGACTGTAATCCCGGTGACTTGGGAGGCTAAGGCAGGAGGATTGCAAGTTCAAAGCCATCCTCAGCAACTTAACAAGGTCCTAAGCAACTTAGCAAGACTCTGTATCAAAAAAGAAAAAGGGCTGGGGATATGGCTCAGTGATTAAAAAAACAAGGCTCTTAGCTTGACCATCCAGAATAATATACAGTCAGGCTATAAGCCCACATGTTTGGTTACATTTCTCAGGAAAGAGAAATGTTTTCCTTTTCTACTCAGGAGGGAGTTTTGGGGAAGAGAATTAATTCTCTGTGAAGTCTCCTGTGGTAAGGGTAGGGAGAATGAGCACCTTGCTTATCCATCCTTATAAGTAGGTCTAACTTCATTAGATCTCCTAACACATGCCTCTCCTGTTCCACTTAGCTTTTGGCCTGTTTACTCCTTACTTTCTTGCTAACTCACTAATGCAGCATAAAGATTGTTTTAAATTGTATCATGTTTTATATTTATTCACATGAGGGTTGGCCAGGTTACCTAATCGGTGGCTCTGCTGGAAACAGACATCTTTTCTGTTGTAATGTGAACCTTAATGATTGAACTACAACTTTTCTGATTTTGAAGCAAATCTTTATTAGATTTCCAGGTCTTTCCTGCTTCTGACTTGGGAGACAATCTGTTTTTTAAGCCAACTTCTTCAGAACTCCAATCTAATGTGGGTTTTCTTTAGATTAATTCTCAAAGAGTGATTTCATTTCCAGGTCCCCCCAGGTTCTGACTGTGAGGGGCATCCAAGAGCAAAGCCCAGTTATAAGTTATTTATATATCGACTGTTCTTGATTGCACTTTCGTACATCTTTTTTGTTACTTGACATTACACATTATTGTTGAAACTGAGAAATCGTGGCTTTTCAAATATGCAGAAGCAACTAAGGTGTAGGTGGTTAACTGAATAAACAGAAAACATCCTTCCTGGGATGTGGCTCAGTGGTAAAGCATCCCTGGGATCAACCCCCAGTATTGCAAAAAAAGATGAAGAAACAAAAAAGAAAACATAGGTCCTTGATATCTATCAAGAAGCTTGAAGTTATAATTTTTTTTTTGTGAATAGCCAAATTTCTAAATACCACTACAAGCTATCAGTTCAACCTACCTTACATAGTTACTGAAGTAACATCAACTCTGAATATGGTCTGAAACTGCAAAATCCAGAACAAGCTGATTGTTATAAATTAGTTGCTGCTCTTGGAAAGTGCACTGAATAGAGAAAAATCAGAAGTCACAGACCAGAGTGTCCTCCTGACTTTTGGGTGATTATCTAGTAGCAGAGTTGGGAGAAGTACAAAAGGTAATTATTTTAATTACTTTTTTTAAAAATTTTGATTCTGGGAATTGAATCCAGGGGTGCTCTACCATCCCTTTTTATTTTTTATTTTGAGACAGAGTCTTGCTAAGTTGCTGAGGCTGGCCTCAAAATTGGGATCCTTCTGCCTCACCTCCTGAGTGGGACTACAGATGTGCATCACAATGCCTGACTTTAATTCTTTTTTATTTATTTTTTGTAATGCTGGGGTTCAGACTCATAGTCTTGGAAGTGCTCTGCCACTAAGCAGTACCCCAGCTCCCAGAAAAGGCATGGTTTAGAGAGACAGAACATCAAAGCAAGAAGCAAAGACAGTCCCCCAACACACATACTACATGACTTCTAAATGTTGTAAATGCTTCTTAAAGAACAACTGATAGACAAATGTCTTTTGTTTCCTTTGAAACTCTATCCATTTCCTGGCACAAAGATAAAACTAAAGGTAAGTTTTCAAACAAAGTCATTGTCTTTGAACAATTACATTAAATTAATATTATTTGTGTGCACGTGGGCACGCCTCCTGTATGAGTTTCTTCCCTCATGAATTTCTTTGGCTTGAGAGGAAGGTCACCTGAAGCTGCTCCCACTCAGCATCACATCATGCAGATTGTTGAGGCTGTTTTTACTTCTAGTGCCTCGACTGCAGCAGCAGAAACCACACCACCTCATGCTTCACACTGTGTCTGTGTCAACCTTTCCCTAGGTCCCATTTCTGTGAAAGGCAATATTTTTCCAGTGCATTTCCTTGAGGCTTTTGGCAGATCACTGAAGTTTTATTTCTCACTTGAAAGGTAGCTGTGCCCTGACCCAAGAAATTGCTAAGAGAGTTTTATAAATATTTTTTCTCTTTTCTTTTTGTTTTTGTGTCTTTAGAGAATATGTGGGAGACTTGTCACATTATTAACCACAAACACACAAGAATTTGACAATGGACTCTACCCCTAAGTTATTTTCTGGATAAGAACAATCATTTTCTTAGATTTATCACCTTTGCCTCATCAACTTTGGGACTACATGGTGGCTTTCTTTGTAAGGTTGTTTTCACAAAACAAAAGAGAATCTTTATACCTCCTACTGTATTTACTGTATGTGCCATTAATGGGCAGCAGCAAGACCACACTGAGGGGAGGCTGCTGGGTGGTTGGCTGGGCACACCTCCTAGATCACCATAGTGACTGGAGCACCCCAAACACCTGACAATTTATTCACATTTGTGCTCTCATCCCAGCTACTTTGGAGGCTGAGGGAGGAGGATTGCAAGTTCAAGTGCAGCAGGGGCAATTTAGCAAGACCCTGTCTTAAAATGAAAAAGGATGGGGATATAGCTCGGTAGAGTGTACCTGGGTTCAACCCCCAGTCCCCAAAATACAAACAAAACAAATTTGTATTTCCAAATTCTTCCCATAATGACACTATAATATCACCCAAGGATAGTCAAACCAGAAAGCACTGTGTAAATGCCAGTGGCCAGGTACAGCCAAATGTACAGAGTTTACTTCTAATTCCACGAGCCTCGGAGTAACTGGATCTCAGAGTTAGCATAATTCAGCATATTTCATTTCCTTCTGTTAAAGTCTATGGAGAGTAGATTTTATATTTGCTCTCTGAAAGAAATTAGAGACTTAATTCATTGAAAGTTATCTGACATCAAATATCAAGATGAACCATGAGAATTGATAATTTGCTGCCCAGACCTTTGCATTCATTGGCTTTCCTTCTCCTCAGAGCAATAATTCCGAATAGAAAAGCATCCATCAAATATCTCTGATGCCAGATTTTATGGTTGCTTTTAAAATAAGCTTTCTGTGTTTTCCTTCTTCTGAACAGCTCTCTCCATTGATGGACTCTGTTTCCTTCTAAAGATCAGAGAAAAAGAGTTTGATATGAATTGTAAAATCACCATATATATGACATCTTTGGGGAAATTTGGGGGTATATAGAGTTATTCAGGCCCTGGTCTTCCAAGTCTTTTGTTTTTATTTGTATTCTCTGTGACAGATTCTATTCCCTATAACTTCACTTCTAGAGATGTGGCAAAGAGAAATGTTCACCAGCATTGTTATTCTGTTTGCTAGGTCTGCTGCAAAGAAAAGATCTTACCCAATAGCATGAATTATAGGCTCTAGAATATAGTGACTCTGGGATACAATGAAGATCCCTGGGTACAAAGAAAACTAGTTTCAATGTGTACAATGTTATCCTTGTGTTTCACCCTTCAGATAACAGATTTATGAAAATTAATGACAAGTAAACACTCAACAAACACCCACAAAGCCAGGCACAGTGGTGCATGCCTGTAATCCTGGTGACTCAGGAGACTGTGGCAGGAGGATTGCAAGTTTGAGGCCAGCCTCAGCAACTTAACAAGGCCCTGTCTTAAAATAAGAAATCAAAAGAGCTGGGGATGTATTTCAGTGGTAAAGCACCCCTGAGTTCAATCCCTAGTACCAATACAAAAACAAAAACACAAAACACAAAATCTACCAAAGGTGTTTCTACTATTTCAAGAAAAACTAATTCATCTTAAAAAAAAAAGTACAGATTAAAATACACTGCCATTATATATAACAAATTAGAATCTAAATAAATAAATAGAAATACATATACATACATATTTGTGTTCATATATGTGATTATACATGATTATAAAACATATATACACATGTGTTTTATGTGTATATACATATGTATATTGTACACATATTTATGTTTTGTAATTAATCCAAAGATAATTTAAGCTGTGGTAAAGTACACTAGATTCCTATGAACAAAAACACTGGACTAATTCAGGCAATAGCACATAATTCCTAAATCTTTACAACAAAGGTTTGTGTTGTGTTCTTTCTACACATCTACTCTGGGTTGGTGGGGTGGTAGGGAGCTCTGCTTCACATTGTTCTCAGAGACCCACTGTTACGGGGATTCTACCTCCTGAATATTGTGGGTTTCTGTGGTCAGGAGAAGGGAAATAAATGATCATGCACCAGCTCTTAAATGCTTTTTCTTTCAGTCCCTTTCTATTTATCATCAGTAAGTCAAAGATAGAAAGTGTTGGTAGAATATGTGCACCTCAAGATGTAAATTAGAAATATAAGAGCTTTTGTAGCTTTTGCTGTTCTGGTTAATAATAAAATACATATGCATGTACAAACTATGAAATACAAGTTGTATAATTTTAGCTGTTCTGCATATGAGTTAAATGTTCACATATTTGCATTTGAAACTGGTATTGCACTATTTAAAGATGAGTGGGGTCAGGTACCGTGGCAGATGCCTTATAATCCCAGCTGCTCAGGAAGCTGAGACCAGAGCATCACAAGTTCCAGGCCAGCCTCAACAACTTAGTGAAATCCTGTCTCAAAATAAAAAATGAAAAGAGAACATAGCTCAGTGGTAGAGTTCCCCTGAGTTCAATCCCCAGTATGGAAAAAAAAAAAAGAAAGAGAAAAAGGAAAGAAAAAACAAAACTGAATGGTAAATTTTATGTTAATACTCTAAAATTTTACTTTCTCTTTATTTAGAATGCAAATAAAAATACCAAAACAAATTGAGAGAAAGGTCACAAAAGAAAGGAAGATTTCTATTTTTTAGTTCTTTTTTTTTTTTTTTGTACTGGGGATTAAACTCAGGGACACTCAACCACTGAGCCACATCCCTAGCCCTATTTTGTATTTTACTTAGAGACAGGGTCTCTCTGAGCTGCTTAGCACCTCGCCTTTGCTGAGGCTGGCTTTATACTCGCAATACTCCTGCCTCAGCTTATCTAGCTGCTGGGATTACAGGTGTGTGCCACTGCAACTGGCTATTTTTTAGTTCTTTTCATTGTATTTTTAAAAGTGCTTTACGGACAAGGGCCCCCATATTTTTATTTTGTCCTGGGCCCTGCAAGTTATGTGGCTGACCCTGACCACTCCCAAGTTCCAGAGATGCAATGTAACAGACGACTCATTTGAGGTATGAAGTGAGCTCAGAGGGACCTTCGAGGTCATCAAATCCAGGGATTTTTTTCAAATCCCTTTTTAGTAGCATAATCCATTTGTCAGGGTGAAAGTCCAAAATGTAAAAAGACCAATGCAGATTGGGTTGGAGGGGAGGGGTGGAAAGCTTGAGCTGGTCCACCTGTCAACTCTTTCCCTACACTGAGGGCCTCTGTGAAACTCTGAGGGTGCCCATTGAGGCTGCAAATACTGATTTGTACCTAGCAGTTTGACAGAATATGTTTGATTCATTGCAGGGAAACTCAGAGAGAACCTAACCATAGTCATGACCTGTACCCAGCAGCAATAGGCAGTGATTGCAGGATGAAGGAAATTTCCTGGAAGGCAAGCCATTTCTAGGCACAGGCTTCTTTTAACTTTAGGTATTGAAAGATCCCTTTGACCAAAAACCTCTCTCTTCTGGGTTTACCAGAATAATCAATCTTACAGTTCTTTTCTTTTAATGTTGAGGATGTGAATCATAACAAGACACAGGACTACTCTTTCAGGGATTTTGTTTTGTTTTGTTTAAGTACTGGGAAATGAACTCAGGGGCTCTTTACCACTGAGCTATATCCCCAATTCTTTTTTATTTTTTTATTTTGAGATAGAGTCTTGCTAAGTTGCTAAATTGAACTTGGAATCAAGGATCATTTCTATATTTCGTTACTAGACAAGTTTATCTGATTGTGTAGTGTATTGAAAGTGTTATTCTCTGAAGTCTCAAAAAAAAAAAAAAAGGCGTGGTGGCACATGCTTTGGGAGGCTGAAGCAAGAGGATCATAGGTTCAAAGTCAGTCTCAGCAATTTAGCAAGACCCTAAGCAACTTAGGGAAACCCTGTCTCAAAATAAAGTATAAAAAGGGTTGGGAATGTGGCTCCGTGGTTAAGTACCCCTGATTCAATCCCCGGTACCAAATTAAAACAAGACTCTTTTGTTAAAGTCTTTATTTTTGTTCAATATAATAAAATAGGATCTGAACATGTCTTACAATGGGCATGCACCTCTGTCCTGGCTAGAAGCCTGGCTCTGTAGGTTCAATGGCTTCTGCTTCCATACCAGTCCCCTTTGCCCAGGGCTCAGCCTCCCACACAACAACCCCTTCCTGCTTTCAGACCTTGCTCTCTCCTCACGGTCAGCCAGCAACAGCCTTTGTTCTCTGGTCCCTGCAACATCTAACCTTTGATCTCTTGACCTCATCTTATTCTGAAAGTTTTCACTCCCCACGCCCCTCTCTTGTTGCCATCAAAGGCACTTTGCAGCAAAGTCTCTACAATTTCTTAGGAATTTTACAAAGGCAGGAGAGGCCCGTCTGAACAGCAGCTCTTGCTCTCCACACTCTTTTCTCTCTACAGTTTCCTTTGTCAGTTCTCTTTTCTTTTGGAAATCTCTTGAACACTCTAGTCTGAGTCGCTCCCATTCTCTTTGCTCTTATGGGTATCTTTCTTTTCATAACAACACATTGGATTCAGTGGGGTTTCAGGAAGCACAAGAAGTAAAATTGGTTACTTATTCCACCATAAGGATTTTCAGGGCCTGGGATATAGCTCAGTGATAGAGTGCTTGCCCAACTCATGGGAGGACCTGGGTTCTGTCCCTAGTACTACAGCAACATCAAAAGAGGGATTTTCATTAGTTAAAAGTATTTCTTTGCTCTGCAAAAGATTTGCAGGCAGGATGCTTTGTAGGCAATCCTCTCCATATACATATAACATATTTGCTTAGCATGTGTGAGGCCCTGGGTTTGATCCCCAGCACTGGAAAAAAGAAGAAGGAGAAGGAGAAGGAGAAGAACCACTTGACAAATACAACAAAGAATAAGGAGCTATGACAAAGTGGGTTAATTTAAAGTATTAGAACATACCTTCCATTAAACATTCATTAATAATGAAGAAATATATCTCTGAAATTTTAATATAGTTTGTTAAGCACAGTGCCTTGTGCCTAGTAGGTGCCCAATAAATATTTGTTTTAACCAATTTGTACCAAAGAAAGATTACTTAGTCTATTTCAAACCTTTAAGGATTACAATAGCTAAGCTGTGGAGCCAACCTAGATGCCCTTCAGTGGATGAATGGATAAAAAAAAATGTGGCATATATACACAATGGAATTTTACTCAGCAATAAAAGAGAATAAAATCTTGGCATTTGCAGGTAAATGGATGGCGTTGGAGAAGATAATGCTAAGTGAAGTTAGCCAATCCCCAAAAAACAAATGCTGAATGTTTTCTCTGATATAAGGAGACTGACTCATAGTGGGGTAGGGATGGGGAGCATGGGAGAAATAGGGCAGAGGGGTAGGAGGGAAAGGGAGGAGCAAGGGATTAGCAAGGGTGGTGGAATGTGATAGACATCATTATCCAAAGTACATGTAAGAAGACTCGAATTGGGTGTCAACCTACTTTATATACAACCAGAGATATGAAAAATTGTGCTGTATATGTGTAATAAGAATTGTAATGCATTCTGCTATCATTTATTTTTTAAAAAAATCAATAAAAAATAAAATAAAATAAAAAATAAAACCTTTAAGGAATTTGCCATAATGTCCACTCCATGGGCAAAGTGCCCTGGTACTGTGATGGGTGGCAGCATTCAGAACCTGGTAGCCCCCAAGTTTGACACCTGGGCATGCTACCTACTTGAGATCAGAAATGTCTCAGAAGCAAGTTTTGTCTGATTTCTCCTGCCCTCCTATTGGAGCAAGGAGTTAGAGAGGCTGCCTTTGCTGAAAGCTGTGACTCTACCCAGACCTGCCCTTGCCCCATGGGTAACTGAAAGCAGGACGAAGCTTGGCATCTCTGCCTTCATTTGGTAACTGTCTCTTTTATTGCACTAAACTTTGGGTCGGCTTCCTGCTCAGCCCTGCACAGAGGCATGCTAATCCTTTCAGGAGTGTTCATCTCAAACTACTACTGTGAGGTCTGTGAGCCCTAAATTTACCTAACTATCTCATCCCCCTTCAAGACTGGGTCCGGATTTGCAGGGAGATTTACAGCATCTTGTTTCAGGTCCCTGACGTGGTGCCTACAATTCTCCAGTCCTTGTCCTCCAGCTTCCTTCCTTCCTCTCTCAGGGCCAGAACGGGGAGCGGGGGGGGGGGGCAGGCCCACCACCCCAGGGTCAGACTGCTCCCCTAAGCAGGAGCACTCATCT
>NW_025999977.1:22241396-22272600 GCF_001458135.2 Marmota marmota marmota | reverse complement strand
CTCTCTCTCTCTCTCTCTCCCCCACCCTTCTCTTCTGTGACTGGCCTCTCCCCCCACCCCCTTCTCTTCTGTGACTGGCCGTTATGGTCCTGCTAATAAAATCTTGGACAGGTAAAAAGTTGTTTTGGCTTGTTGAGTTTAGGGAGCTTTTCCACTGTTCCTACACTTCCAGGATCACAGGACTCCTGCATTAACATCCTGAGCAACAAGTGCAAAAAACATCCTGAGCAACAAGTGATAAAGACTTCTCCAGAACCACCTCACAGCACCAGAACTGAGGCAATGGTCAACCAGACCACAGTTAGACCAAGGCTGCAGCTCTTGTCAGCATCCTGAAGACAGGCCTGAGGTGCTGGATCTCACTTTGCCTTTTCAATATGGCCATATCCATTAAAGTTCTTTTCCTGCTCTTCACCATTATCCTTTCTGCTTGGGTTTTGGGGAATGTGGCCAGACCTGGTTTGTTGGGACTCTCAGAGTCTCTGACCTAAGGTGCTGATAACACTGTCTTCCCAGTAGAAAGGCACAGAAAACAGTGTTTCTCTTCCCTGGGGCAGGTCCTAAAAACTAGACCCCATTGCCCTCCAAAGCAAGTCATCCAACCTGGAACAGTCACCACCCCTCCTTTTTTGAAGACTTTCATTCCAGAAGGGTCCTGCTCCATGCCTCGGAGGCAGGAAAGCTACACAGAATCCAGACAGACAGGTCTTGCTGGGTTTCCCCTCTGTCACCCTTAGGGCCTCCCCTTAATGTTCAGTCACTTCTGCTCGGCTCTTCAATCTTCAGCAAACCTAAGCATAAAAATAGACCATTTTTCTCTGGATCTTTAGGTCTTCATTTTTGGAACTTCCTGTATCCCATAAAGCTTTGATTCTACTTATTATACTCTTCTCTTGTTACCCTGGCTTTTGTTACAGGAGCCTTGGCCCTGACCCTCAAGACGGTGAGGAGAGGTGCCCACCCTTCTGCCTGACAGGAGTGTAGGAAGACAGCAAGGCTTCTCCCTCACGCGGGCTTTTATTCCCTCCTCTGTCACCACAATAAAAGGACAGTCAAGCCCTCTGTGTTGATCACGATTTTTTGCTGTTATATAGGTTTTTTTTCAAAAATACTGATACACTTAAAAGATCTTTGTTTTGGGAGAATGAATGTTCCCACAGCACAAGCAGCTTCTGTGGGACTTGTCCCTTTGCAGGGCAGCTTCTTTCCTTCCTTTTGCAGTGCTGGGAATTGAACCCAGAACTACCACAGAACTCTGACCCACCATCCCCCCTTTTTTTTTTGAGGGGAGGCACCAGGGATTGAACTCAGGGGCACTCGACCACTGAGCCACATCCCCAGCCTATTTTGTATTTTATTTAGAGACAGGGTCTCACTAAGTTGCTTAGTGCCTTGCCATTGCTGAGGCTGGCTTTGAACTCAGGATCCTCCTGCTTCAGACTCCCGAGCTGCTGGGATTACAGGCGTACACCACTGTGCCTGGCCTACCCCATTTTTAAAAGAAGTTTTTTATTTGTTGTTACTTTTGTTTTTTTGAGACAGAGTCTCACTTAATTGCCCAGGTCAACCCAAACTTGCAATCCTCCTGCCTCAGCCTCCAGGGTAGCTGGGTTAACAGGCATAGGCCACTGTGTCTTCTGTAGGGAAGATTTCCATTGTCAAGAGTTCCCCCCAGGGAGCTGCAGCTCCAGGCCTACAGGAGCCCAAAGCACCAGGTCTTTGGGTGGCAGCAGTTTACTCACTTATAATTTATATGCACTTTCACCCCTTTTATTCAGAGTGGCACCAAACTGCTTCTTCTCAAGTAAACTAAACAAATTTGTATGTTAATGAATAAAAATTGGGCTCAGGATAAAGGGAAGTGTGACAGAGGCATTTACAGATCTTCTGGCTATACTGTTATCACTGAGTGTGTTGGAGGGTGGGTTTTTGAAGGGGACTGTCTTGAAAGAAAGAAAAAGTCAGAGAGAAAGGAAAGAAGGAAGGAAAGAAGGGAAAGAGGGAGGGAGAGGGAGGAAGGAAGGAAAGAAAGAGGACGCACCCTCAGAGACCCTATGAAGCCAAAGGCTTCAGCTATGGCTCTAGGAAAAACGTGGAAACAGCAAATTCTGGCACCTGAATTGACCTCATGTGCTCAGGAGAACCCATAAAGAGCACATGTTTCATCTATGACCTAACTATGGAGAAGCAGGAAGGATTTAGTTTCCTCTTTAGGAAGATGTGATAATGAAGACGGGGAGGGATTTCTTCGCTTTGTGGATGGATTTATCACTGGATTTTTATGTAATGGGAGGTTTCTGTAAGTTTAAAGGGGTCAAAACTGAGACTATGGGAAGTCAAAACAGATTCATTAGGTATTCAGTATTAATCTAGGATTTAATGTTTAAAATTTTTCAGGAACTGACCCCATTATATGAAGGAAGATGCCTTTTGACATTCACTTTAAATGTGTTGAGAAAACAGAAGAGAAATACAAAATGCCATCAGACACCATGTCTTGAGTTTTCTGGAGTCCCATTAAGGGCACGGCTCTTGTAATTTCCTTAAGGTAGCCTTTGGGCCTCATCCTGTGGTTTATACTATGGGAAAATTTGGCTTGCAGGTGTTTTAAGTTTTCTAAAGTTTCCACATGGTGTTCCTGGCCCACTGGACTAGCAGGGCACTGTTAATAATGACACTCAATAATGATAATGATGATGATAAAGGCTTATTGAAGATTCACTTGATGCCAGGCATTATTCTAAGTACTTTATAAGCATTTTCTCCCTAGTTATTACAAGAATTCTACAAGGCAAATGCAATAAAATAAATAAATGAATAAAACACCATTTTACTGATGAGGAATTGAGGTTTGGAAAAGTCAATGACTTACCCGTGGTTACATAGCTACTTAGTGGTGAAATAATATTTAAACTTAGAGCCTGCCTGATGGATGCAATCTTTCTAATTTGGGGCAAGAATTGTTTTCTTGTCCGTCTTCTTTGATCTCATATTCCTTCTCCCCTTTTAGAAGGAAAAGATTAAAATGAAATATAATGAATCATCCCCGACTCCCCACCCCGCTCTGCTCTCTTACTGGTACCCAAGGGGCAGCCTTCCCTCCTGAAGTCACACCAAAGCAGGACCAAAGAGCCACAGAAGTTGTTGGTCAAAGTAGAGAAATAAAGATGGGGACTCCTGTTTAATGTAGAAGGATGTTCTGCCCCCATGGACTAGAGAGAGGACAGGGGGTAGAAGGGATCCTTGGGAGATGTAGGGGAGCACCTCAGAAGTGAGCATGTGGGAGTCTGAGGACGAGGCTCTTCTCAGCACCAAGTTCCTGGTCCATCACCTGTGGTCCTATGTAGCCTGCACCCACCCAAGAGTCCTCACCCCAGATGAGGCATGTGGACATCTGTGTGGGATGGGTTTATCCAGGGAGGATCTGGCCCTAGACCAAGGTAAGTGTGAACAGAATCACTTGAGAATTTTCTAAGGGAAGACAGTAGTAGATACGTGTTGTTTTAAAGAGGCAAAGGGAAAAGTGGAGGCTCCTTTTAATAAGGCTACATACACCTAAAATATGTCAAAAGCCAGGCAGAGTTTGATTTAACTTTTTCTCAATTGAAAGTAACGACAATCATAAAACAGGCCTCACTTGGCAAGATGAAAGTCATTTTAAGGAAGGGTGGAGACTTCCAAAGGCTAAAGACCATGATGTCAAAGGAGGAGCCTATGGTTTCTTGGCAGTTTGGTACTTCTGTGCAAGGAGAGGGCGGTTTCTGTCCTTGCTAAGCAGGGCATCCAAGCCAGGACCGCTGGCCACCACATGCAGCTGCATACAGACAAAGTATCAATGGGCTCTTCATGAGGCAGCCTCTTTGAGGTGGGGTTGGGCATCAGTGTCTTTGATGGCTTGTGACCACTGGAAAGATTATATATTTATTTATTTTTAATCAACATTCAGGTTGTGACAGTTGTAAAATAAAAAACCTAGCTATTAAACTTTTAACTTCACTTTACAGATTATAATATTCTATGTAATACTCTAGCAAAATTTTAACAATCTCTCTGAAAGGGCCTTTGATTATATTTTATGTTATTTACAAACTTAGTAAAATGAACCCCTTTAAGTATTTCAAAAGCATTTATATATCTAATGGGTTCTATTTCCTTTGAAGAGATTCAATTCTCTGACTAATAAATAGATTTTCCCAAGGCCTTATGTCTTATAAATCTAATAATAGACTAAACATATATGTGGTGGATCTTATCTTCTCTTGACTATTTCAATACTGTTAGCCAACTAATTTCAACCTAAAAATCACACATCAAAATAGTCCCTCAAGGTGGAGGTGTGGCTCAGAGTTAGAGTGATTGCCTAGCATGCACAAGGCCCTGGGTTCAATCCCCAGCACCATAAAATAATAATAATAATAATAATAATAATAATAATAATAATAATAACAACAACAACAACAAAATAACAATTATTTGATTATTTATTTTTCATTAGACAATAAGGTTAATCTGCAAAATATACTAAAGTTCCAAAAAATTTTTCAGTACTAAGGATTGAGCCTATATCTTTGTACTTGGTTGGCAAGTACTCTAACCCTCAGTTATACTTCCCCAGCTAAAGTTCCAAATTCTTGAACATGACTAGTATTTTATTTGTCTGTTTATCAGTACCAGGGATTAAACCCAGGGCACTTAACCACTGAGCCACATCCCCAGCCTTTTTTATATTTTATGTTGAGACAGGGACTCACTGAGTTGCTTAGGGCCTCA
This sequence comes from Marmota marmota marmota, assembly GCF_001458135.2. Taxonomy (NCBI): domain Eukaryota; kingdom Metazoa; phylum Chordata; class Mammalia; order Rodentia; family Sciuridae; genus Marmota; species Marmota marmota. The sequence goes on along the minus strand of NW_025999977.1, from coordinate 22,267,830 downwards.
CTAAGTTGCTGAGGCTGGCTTTGAACTTGAAATCCTCCTGCCTCAGCCTCCCGAGTCGCTGGGATTATAAGCATGTGCCACTATGCCCAGCATGACTAGTATTTGAAATACCAAAATGTACAGATTATTTCTAATATTTTGATATATTTTGTATATATACATAATTATAAATATCTATTTCAAACCCACAAAGGAAACACACTTCACCCTGAACAATTTTAGTCTTTCTTTCCCGGCAGACCTTCCAAGAGTTATTCGTGGACCAAGGGTATTCACTGAGATTTGAGGGATGGGGCTGCAAGATCCAGGGTAGTTTTTCTTATGGCCCATTTGGATGGAACTTCTTTACATAATTCTACCTCTAGGACTTCACACCTCCACATACTAGGAATTGAACCCAGGAACCCACATGTGCTAGGCAAGGGTTCTACCACTGTGCCATAGCCCCGCTCTTTTTATTTTTTATTTGAGACATGATCTTACTAAGTTGCCCAGGATGGCCTCCAACTTTGCGATCCTCCTGCCTCAGCCTCTTAAATAGCTGAGATGACAGGAGTGTGCCACTACCTCTGGCTCTCTCTCTCTAGATATAGAACTTTTAAAAGCACTTAGTCAAGTTAGTATTACCTAATTCTTCAAACTACTTAGGAAAATCTATCATTTTCTGCATTTTTTGACTCTTTAATATTTAAATTTATTAATGGTAAGTTTAAAGAACTTTATACTTCATGAAATTCTTTTCCTGTGTTTCCTATCTGATGGAGCCACACCTTATATAGTTACAAAATACTATCTGACTGAATTTCAGCTTTATCTCAAAGCTTGGTCTGACTGTGTGATTTCAGCTTCTGAGGTCATTCTATAGGTCACCTCCAGGAAAAGAAAACAGCTAGTGAATACTATTACAAGACAGCAGGGAAGAAAAGAATTTAAAGGTTGTATGGAACAGTACAGGATCTGACTTTTTTTTTTTTTTTTTGGTAATGGGGATTGAACCCAGGGTGCTTTACCACTGAATTACATCCCTAGTCCTTTTTTCGTTTTTAATTATTATTTTTTATTTTGAGGCAGGTCCTCACTATGTTACTTAATGTCTCACTAAGTTGCTGGGGCTGACCTTGAACTTGCAGCCTTCTTGCCTCAACCTCCAAAAATGCTGGGATTACAGGTGTGTGCCACCATGTCAGACTTTTTCTTCTTTTTTTTTTTTTCAGTATTGGAGATTGAACCCAAGGGTTCTTTACTACTGAGCTGCACCCCCAGCATTTTTTTATTTTTTTATTTTTACTTTGAGTCAGCGTCTTGCTAAGTTGTTGAGACTGGTCTGGAACTTGGGCTCTTACTGCCTCAACCTTGCAAGTCATTGGGATTAATTATAGGAATGCACTACCAAGCCCAACCAAGATCTGAAATTTTTACTTAATACTTGCCAAACATAACATTTAAGTGTAATGTATGATTCTGGATTAGATTCTGGATGGGAGTAGGGATAGGGAATGAAGTGATATAAGAGAGAAGAAAGATTGGCAGAAAGAACACTATGGACACATTGACAAATTTTTACTGTATGCTAAATAANTTGCTTTCAATGAAGACAGCCACTTAAGTCCCCACCACACCTACAGCTTTGGACAATTTACAAGCTTATACAAAAGTGAAAAAAGGAAAAAAAAAAAAAAAAAAAAGAACATGTTATCTAAGCCTCACTATTTGTACTATTTGGTCTCTATTAAAGCATCCAAATCAATATCCTTACTGATACGATACACATTCACATGGCAAAAAGAAGTTTCACTAAGCAATATCTATTTTTACAACTTGATAATCCCTCTGACATTTTCTATTCTAGACTATTTTGTTCTTAAAATGTGGGTGCTGAGACTGTAGCTCAGTGGTAAACTCCTTGCCTAGCATGTATGAGACCTCAGGTTTGATCTCCAGCATTACCAAAAAAAAAAAAATGAATAAAAATGCAAATCTCAATATATTAAAAATGATTTCACTACCCACTATTGGGTGAAAACTTGGCAGTATAAAACCTCTAAGTTACACAATACATACATGCATCAAAACATCACATTGTTCCTCATAAATATGTACAAATATTATGTGTCAATCAAAATAATTTCTTGAGATGAAGTGGAGCCTCATGAAATTGTTGATTTTATAGGCAGAAATGCTCAAATATTGGCAATTTCATATAGTTGAATCAAATAGATGTCTATAAATCAGACTAATAGCATCTGTTTCCTGTGAGTTTATGGTCTCCAATGGACAATAACAAGAAGCTAGTGAATGTGTACACACAAATGATTCTGTAATTTCAGGCAGTGGACTTGTATGTGTTGTGCATATACACACTCACTCATGTGCACACATACTCACAAAGTGCCCTTTATAAGAGTGCCCTTGTCTTGTTCCTATCATTATGAGGTTGCTTTATGAAGCAAAAGTGATCAAAACATGAAAATAATCACTAATAATGTGACTATTAATAAAATTAGTCCCTACTCCTAATATTTTTTTTTATACTAATAGTGTCTAACCACATACTGCTTTGGGGGAAAACTTTTTTTTGTCAATTTCTCATTCATTATTAGATATATATTTGACAATATATTGCAATATGATAGAAATTGATCACAAAGTAAAGTGGCATGTTTTACAGAAGCTATAAAACTCCATGAAAGAAAGTGAAAAAAGAACAACTTGTACCACATGCAAAGCCACTGCCAGAGCAAGTGACAATTGGTAAAATCTTCAGAGGTGGTAACAGAGCCTTTCAACATATGAAAAGTCCTTGGAAACTACTAAGGAATAGACAGAAATGAGCTACAATACATGCAACAACATGACAGATCTCAATTCAGGAAAAAATCCTGACATGCACATACACAAAGAAAACCCTATATGTATGAATCAATTTATTTGCAGTTCTAGAATAGGAAAAACTAACCTGTGGTGATAGAATCCAGAACAGGGTTTGCTTGCAGGAGGGGATCAGACTGGGAAGGTACAAGAAGGATTTTCTGGGATGAGGAAAATATTCTGTCTCAATATGAGTTGCTGAAAACTGAACGCTACACTTAAGATCTGAACATTCCATGATATATAAATAATATCTCAATTAATTGTACTTATTTTTTTGTATAAGAAAGTACTTAGGAAAATTAATTAAAACCTCAAATATTTTAGCAAAAGGTGTGCTTTTTATGGTTATATTACAAAAGTTAAATAGGAATTGGTCTAAGTAAGTTGGGCACATTGGCGCATGCCTGGACTCCCAGCTACTAGGGAGGATGAGGCAGGAGTGCAAGTTAGAAGCCAGCCTGGGCAATTTAGTGAGAGCCTGTCTCAAAATAAAAAATAAAGACTGAAGATACAGCTCAATAGTAGAGTGCCCCCTGGGTTCAATCCCCAGTACTGCAAAAAAAAAAAAAAAAGTTTAAGTTATATCATGCTGTCCAACAATTTTGTCAGAAAAATTATGTGCCCTTCAAAATAAGAAATACTTGGCCTGTTCTTTGCTCTTATTATTTTTTTCTTTTTTGGGGAAACTTTTTCTGTCAATTTAAATATATAAAAATATTAAAAATATATATAAATATAAAAATATATGTTAAAAAAAAGGCCCTGCTGGGATTGTGGTTCAGTGGTAGAGCGCTCGCCTAGCACGAGTGGGACCCGGGTTCGATCCTCAGCACCACATAAAAATAAAGGCATTGTGTTGTCCATCTACACCTAAAAAATAAAAAATTAAATTAAATTTTAAAAAGGCCCTAAGCAACTTAGTAAGACCCTGTCTCAAACTAAAAAATAATAAGGACTGGGGGTGTAGCTCAGTGGTTAACCATCCTTGGGTTCAATCCCATGCACCAAAATAAATATGTGTATATATATATATATATATATATATATATATATACACACACACACACATATATTTATGTGTATACATAATATATATGTATACATAAATATATGTATACATACATACATATTGTATATATTATATAATATATAATATATATGACCATTATATAATATATAATATATACATACATATTATGTATAACATATATGTATAAATGTTTATATTTATGAATCCTAGTTCTATTCTATAGTTTACACATGTACACGCTTGTTTAGAATAAAAGTTCCAGGGCTGAAGATGTTTCTCTGTGGTAGAATACTTGCTTAGCATGCACAGGGCCCTGAGTTTAGTCTCAGCTGCACAAAAAATAAACAAACAATAAATTGAAAGCTCCATCCTTACATGGTTGTTTACACACAACATCTCCACCCATAGCTATTTATAAATTTTCATATAATTGCATGTATGTAATATATACTTGTTGCTATATGTTATACCATAAATAATTTTAGGATTTAAGTAGTCACTACTAATCAGCTACTATTGATGTATCTATATCTATACATGTAAGTACAATTTTAGAGTTCCAGTAATAATTGATAATATAAAAATGGCCAATCATGCTATGTCTGATCACTCAGTCCCCAAAAGAAAAATCACTTCTTAAAACAAATGGTGCTTCTGCCTCACCAGTGGAAGGGAAAGTGCCCCCATGGTCTCAGCAGACTTGGGTCCCCTCTTCAGCTCCTGCCTTTGAACGGCTGACTGGGCACATCAGTGGGGACTTTGCTCATTTTTCCTGGGATCCTAAGAGATGAGTGGTTGTACCCAGCACTGGGCCAGTTCCCTTCAAGGCTTTGCAGTGACAGGAGGGGGCTGGGGAGGAGCCAGGGCTGGAGGCGCCTCCTCACACCTCCATTTAGGCTGTTGTCAGAACTTCCTGGCTTCCTTTTGTGATCAGCCGGTCCTGGAAAGGCTGCAGCAGATGGCTAATTAACATAATGCACAGAGCTTTTGAGGGTCCTGGGTGCAAACTCAGGCGTGACCAAGCCAAGAGCAGCTGCATCTAATGCGGCATGTGGAGCCAACATTACGCTTTACCCACACACCCATCCTGACCTTTCCAATGGGAAGCCGATGGCACGGTTTGGAACAGATGGCCAAGAGAAACACGAGGGAAAAGCCCTCCCGACCAGCTGTAGTGTCCCTTTTCCAGCCTCCTAGCCTGGCAGCATCTGAGCTGACAAGAAGCTCATTATCCCCATTGTATCTTTCCCTCTCACCGTGTTTATTTTCAGAGTAAGCCTGAACCCTAAGTTCCCTCCTTTGCGTTCCTGTTCCTAGCTATTGGGAAACTTGCTGTCTATAACTAAATAATGTTTGCAGCAGTTTGGGTCTGCTGGACCCTCTCTGGGTACTGATCTTGGCAAGTATCTTTCCCTGAAGGTAAACTTCAGGACCCCCACCAGATAATTTAGCCCTCCCTGGTTGCTACTAGAACTGATCTTGAGCTTGGAGGGATATAAGAAGCTCTTGCTCATTCTAGGATTTAGCATCAAATCATACTAACTGGGGCTGGGGATGTGGCTCAAGTGGTAGCGCGCTTGCCTGGCATGCGTGCGGCCCGGGTTCGATTCTCAGCACCACATACAAAGATGTTGTGTCTGCCGAAAACTAAAAAAAAAAATAATAATAATAAATATTAAAAAAAAAAATTTCTTTAAAAAAAAAAATCATACTAACTACTCATCAGGTGATGATGACCTGGAATGTTTAGAGCTGAAAAAGAAATATATTATTGTAGCAGAATGAAGAATTAAAAAAAAAAATCAAGATTCCTTTTAAAGATGGATCCAGATTTTTGCTTATGAAAAACCCCTTGAGGGCTAAGGTTTTAGCTCAAGGCCTGGTTCCAATCCCCAGTACTTGTGAAGTGGCATCCCCTTTCTCCACAGAAAAGCCCTCTTCACCATGGCTGATTTTAAGACTGTCAGCAAAAGAGTCCATTGTAGATAAGTTTCCTATGTTCACGTCACCCTGTTTACTTGGCCACTGGCCAAGAAGATACAAGCACTCCAGGTGCTGGACACCCCCTTACTAGTTTTTCACAAAGGTATCAGTATAGTACTTTGAAGAAATGTGCAAACAAGGCCTCTGGCCTTGAGCTGAGCTTCACAGAGATGTCTATATTTTTAAGATAGGTTACAAATGGGCCCATAGTAACAGCTGGCAGGGGGAGGAAAGGAAGGGGGGAGAAGAAGCTCCCCCCTTCTCAGGTGTTGTCCTCGAAGAGTTAACTTGCCCAGAACAGTGAAAGAAAAAGCTGCTTTTGTGTGAACTTCTGCAGACTGTGAACTTCTGAGCCCCTCCCCTTACATGCTGGGTATAAAACACTGAAACTCCCTGAACTCGGGAGTTCAGGGGATTGATTGATTACAGCAAAGGCTGTGCCCTCTGAACCTGGCTGCAGCCAAATAAAACTGTTTCCTGCTGTCTTCGGTGCCTTGCCTCATTTGTCCCTACAACACTTGGAAAAAGAAAAAGAAAAGAAAAATGAAAAGAGAATGGAAATCCTTTGATATGGAAGGAGAAACTAAGTAAAATTACAAAGGAGGCTGACATACTATATATCTAAATATTTATAGTTAACAAATGAAGTTAGCAAACTGTTTAACAAAATGTTGTTATGCTCTCTTATCTTGATAAATATTCTCCTTTAGGCCCCAGAAGACCAGATTTGAATACAGAATCTATAGGCTTCTCAGAGTTCTCAGCCAGAACTGAAGAGTCTAGGAGAGAACTGGGCTCCAGGGTTCTTGCCCACAAACCCCACCCCTCTCATCCTTCCCCAGTTTCATCCCACCTGAAGGGAGCCCTCAACATACATATGAGAGGTCCTGTCCTTCACAGCCAAGCTCTGAACACACACCAATCCACAGCCACCGTGTGGCCTAGGAGTGTACACACAGGCACTGAGGATCTGGTGAAGAGAGTGGAGCAGGCCCTGCAAGTAGGCCCAGGCCACGGTGGCAGAAAATTCTAGGCCCCAGTACATGGAGGGTGGTCTAGAGTGATCTGCAGACCACAGTCCATGGGTCAAATCCGGCCTTCTCCTTGTTCTTATAAAAATGTCTTATTGGAAGATGGTCATGCTTATTCTAGGGCTGTTTTCATGCTACAATGGCAGAATTAAGTACTTGTCTTATGTCCAGAAAGTCTGAAATGTTTCCTATGTGGTCTAGAAAGTGTTATGGAAGGCAAACTCTGGACAGCCATGTCCCTGGCCTAAGTGGACACCTCAACAGGCAGGTGGGAACACAGCCTGAGTATGGCCAGAGCCTGTTCCTCTAAGGCATAGTGCCCCCTCAATAGGGTCCCATCTCCTCTGGGTCTAAGAGCAGTACTGCTTCTAGATAAGCCTCTTGTGATAGAGAAATACCTTAAACTCTAAAAGCATGAGGAATTAATATAAATTTGGTTGTTAGAGAGTAAAAGAAGGGATTGAGCAACGTGTCAGAGTAGTAAAGAACTTCTAAAAACAGGAGTAACAGATTTTTACCATAAGTTATGAGCATTGCTGCAACATTATCCCCTTGCTACCCCTATTTTCAATAGTTTGCTCTACGCAAATGACTTTGTATGAGTCAGTGGAGGTGGGGGGGTGGCATGAATCAAGGAAAGGGCTGACTCCAAGTCTGGGCCTACATAGTAATAGAGGCAGCATGTATGGAATGGAATGGCAACACGATCCCCAAACAATTAATTCTGCAGAGGCAGGAAATGAGATCTAAAACTGATGATGAATTTGCCCTTGGGGCTTTACCAAAAAAAAAATTGAGGAAAACGCTGAACTTTAAACAAGTTAGGGAATGAGTCAATCTTGTGCAGCTGTAAATAGCAGGGTGACCTCAGTTACATTATAGCACACATTTTTATAGCTAGATATTAAAAAGTACATCTTTCTAAAATACATGTGCTTGACACATTTAAAAGTGCAAATCCTGGGCTGGGGATGTGGCTCAAGCGGTAGCACGCTCGCCTGGCATGCGTGCGGCCCGGGTTCGATCCTCAGCACCACATACAAAGATGTTGTGTCTGCCGAAACTTAAATAAATAAATAAATATTAAAAAAAATAAATAAATAAAAAAAAAAAATAAAAGTGCAAATCCTTCTGAAAATATGTAATCTGATCCTGAACTCTGGACCTCAGGGTGGTTTCCCTGATACCTACATCCCTTCCTTAGTGACCTATACAATTCTCTGACCCCCTCCAGCCAAGGACCTTCCTCATCAGCAATCCCAGGATTCCCCGGGCTGGGTTCATCTTAGCTTGTGGGCCCCATGCCTTTGGGCTATGAGCTTCAGGGCAACTGGTTTCCTGAGACAATGGGGCCCAGGCCCTGTTCCCTGCTTTTCTGTCTTGAGCTGTGCACTGTGATGGGCATCTTCCTTACCCAGTGATTGGCTGTTCCTCTGCTATTTTCTTCCCCTGATTCTAGTCCTCATTCACTTTTACCTGTAGGATGCCCCAGTACTCCTCAGTCCCGGGCCTAACAAATTCCATTTTTTCCTGGGTTGTTTTCATTGAAGATAATAAAAAGTTCCACTGGGTAAATGCTCTTCTGTTAGGGTCTATCTTCTAAAAATTTAAAGTTACTTTTAGACATAAAATAATGTGACTTTATTTTATTTTATTGCTTGCTCTCTTTGCTTTCTTTTTCTTTTTTGGTACAAGGAGGGATTCTCTACCACTGAGCTACATCCCCAGTCCTTTTTACTTTATTTTGAGACAGGGTTTTGCCAAGTTGTTGAGATTGGCGTTAAATATGTGTTCCTTCTGCCTTAGCTTCCCAAGTTGCTGGGATTACAGGCATGAGCCACTGTACCTGTCATTTATTTATGTTTTCTTAAAATATCTTATTTTTATATGAAACTAAAGCAATTCTTCCTGGTTACCTTCTTGTATGCTAAGATTCTTCCCAATCAAACTCTGGTCTCCTACAAATAGAACATTCATCTGCACCAAGAATCTGAAAGTATTGGTTTTCATTACTGCAGAAGAGGAATTTCCTCTGGTCTTCTGTATTCTAAACCTTGCAACTTCTTGAAAAGTTTCACAGAATGTCATCAACTTGTCTGTGTTTTGAGGACTACACTGGACACTGACCAAACTGTCAAATCTAAATTTTGTATGTGCAATAAAAATAAATGGCATTGGGCTGGGGATGTGGCTCAAGTGGTAGCGCGCTCGCATGGTATGTGTGCGGCCCGGGTTCGATCCTCAGCACCACATACAAACAAAACAAGACAAAGATGTTGTGTCCGCCGATAACTAAAAATAAAATATTAAAATTTGAAAAAAAAAATAAATAAATAAAAATAAATGGCATTATACCAAACTGTCTTTAAATGCTTTCCTTAGCATGAGGAAGTTCAGTGTGTAAACTACTTATAGAACCTTGGCTGCATATCCAAACATTGTGGAGTTGTTTAAAAACTACAATTTTTTTTAAATTTAAATTTTATATTTATTTATTTATTTATTGGTTGATTGATTGATTGATTTCAGTACTGGCGATAGAACCCAAGTATGCTAGAAAGTGCTCTACCATTGAGCTATATGCCTAGTCCTAAAAATGCAAATTCTGAGGCTTCATCTAGGCCAATGGAGTCAGAACCTCTAAAGGGAGGGCCTGAGTTTTAATATGCTCTGTGCACAGTGGATCTTGATGGGCAGGTAAATTCCAAATGAGTGGAAAGAAAAACATACAAATACACAACTTCTGAGTCATTAGCTTCAGGTTTACCTATCTTAAGAATTAAGGCTTTCCCCCTCAACTTTATGGTGATTCATACCAAAACCAGTTTGTTTTCTCCCTCCTTTAGTCCTGGGATTTTGGTGAAAGCTAGGTCCTCTCTGGCTCATCTCAGGGAAAACCTCTGACTTGAAATTGAAACTACTCACTTCCTAAATCACATGGTTATGGAGCTGTGAAATGATTCTACTTACATAGCTTGCTATGTGACATATGTTTTGCTGTGATAAAAATATGGAGTGTAACCCTCTTTTCCTCAAAAATGTTACATCAGAATGAGAAGTTATACTCCATATATGTATAATATGTCAAAATACATCCTACTGTCATGTATAACTAAAAAGAACATATAAAAAAAATTAAAAATTATATCACACTTTTTTCTTTTCTTTTTCTTTCTTTCTTTTTTTTTTTTTTTTTGTTAGATAGGGTGTCGCTATATTGTCCATGTTGGTCTTGAATTTACAATCCTCCTGCCTCAACCTCCCAAGTAGCTGGGATAACAGGTATGTACCACTGTGCCTGGTTACATCAGACCTTATAAGACCATATTCAAGTAATCAACCTCAATCACCAAACTCCAAAAACAAAGATAAGCCCAAGACTTTGACATATAGGTTGAGAGCTTAGGCTGTGGCAAGGTTGCTCCCTGTCAGCCTTCAAGGTACTTTTTGCAACCTTGCCTGCCAACATGAGCAGCACTCTCTAATGTGCAGGGGCCATGCATGTAGTCACAGATCTCCATTGTGTTGGAAGGTACAACTCAAATTTCAATTAGACTTTACATACATGGAGACCTGCTTCCACCCTAATTGTGCAACTATACTTTAATATTTGGACTCTAAACAAAATTGGAACTCATCCACTATATGGCTAGTATGTCTCCTCTCTCTTCCTTTGCTTTCCTTCTGTTTCTCCTCCCCTTCTCTGCCCCCCTTCCTTCTTCACCTCCCCCCCCCCCCCCCACTGTCTCTTTCTCTCTCTCACTGTGGGTTGAACCCAGGGACCCTCTACTGCTGAGTCACATCCACAGCCTTTTTTATTCTGAAACAACTCAGTAAGTTGCCCAGGCTAGTGTATCTTATTTATTTATTTGTTGGTACTAGGGATTGAACCCCGGGGTGCCTTACACCTGAGGTATACCCTCAGTTCTTTTTATTTTGTATTTTGATACAGGGTCTTGCTAACTTTCTGAGGGTCTCACTAAATTGCTGAGGCTGGCCTGAAACTTGTGATCCTCCTGTCTTGGCCTCCTGAGAAGCTAGGATTAAAGTCATGCACCACCACAACCTGTTTAGGTATCTCATTTATTGGTACAATCCCTCATGAAATTTGCTCTCATTATTCTTCCTTTCTCCCTCTTTCCCTCCCTTTCTTTGTTTTTCTTTTTGTGATGCTGGGGACCAAACCCTGAGACTTCACATTCCAGGCAAGCTCTCTATCACTGAGCTACACTCCCAACCTGAGTCTCCCAATCTTTCAGCATTGTGAGAAAGAAAAAAAAACAAAAAACCTCTTCATATAGCAATAAACCATGTGATTCATAAAATTATACTTTAACTGTCTCAGTATTTTAACCGTAAAAAACAAATTTAGCTCATTTTCTCCTCCAAAAGCCCATGGCCTTTATCCTCTGGTCTTGTCTTTTACCTAGAGATGCCAATCAGTCTAAAGTCATGCTTCCTAATGAGCTCCATTAATTCCAGCTACCCAAGAGGCTGAGGTAGGAGGATCGGAAATTCAAAGTCAGGTTAGGAAATTGAGTGAGACCCTGTCTCAAAACCAAATAAAAAAGGTTGGGGATGTAGCTCAGTGGTGCTAAACTTGCCTCGAATGTACCACAAAATAAATAATTGTAAAGGATAAAAATGAATTCCAAGTACATTAGTCATTGCAAGTAAATTAAATGGTTTAGTGTAGTTTAGCTTAGTGAAGGAAGAGATTGTCAGACAATAATAAATAAAATAAAATCCAGCTATGTGCTTTTTACAAGAGAAACATAGAGACAGGAAAAAGTTAAAAATGAAAGGACAGAAGAGGTGAAACCAGACAATTATTTACCAAAGAAAGTACTTTAGTCAGCTTTTTCACCTTTGTGACTAAAAGATCAGACCAGCACAATTGTAGAGGAGAAAAAGTTTATTTGGGGGCTCATGGTTTCAGAGGTCTCAGTCCATAGAGAGCAGCCTCCATTCCTCAGGGCTCAAGGTGAGGCAGAGCATCAGAGGGGAAGAGTATGGTGGCAGTTCCCATGATGATCAGAAGCAGGAAGAGAGAGAGAGAGAGAGAGATCCCCACTTGCCAAATACAAATATGAACCCCAAAGCCACGCCCCCAATGCCCCACCTCCTCCAGTCACACCCCACCTGCCTCCAGTTACCACCCAGTTAATCCCATCAGGGGATTAATTCACTGATTGGGTTAAGGCTCTCACAACCCAATCATTTCCTCTCTGAACACCTCACATCCAAACCACAACAGAAAGCTAGTGTAGCTATGTTAGCTTCATCCCAAAAGGTTTGTTACCTGGGAAAGTGCTATTTAAGCTAAGAAGTGTCAAGCAGAGTTCCTGCTTGGTGAAGAATGGAGATTCCACAATTTGGGGGATGGTTCTCACTTTTCAAATTATCCGTTCAATTCATTCAACTCATTAAATAAAGAAAATAAAGGCTGAGCTAACAAAGCCAAAACACAGTCCTTGCTCTCAAATGTACAATATTGTAGAGGATACAAATAAATAACTACACTAACAATTAAAGCCCAGTAGTCAGGGCTGTGACAAAGGGATAGGCAGAGTCTTGAGAATCTGAGATGGAGGAAGGAATTTTGAAGGGTATTTCATTCATTCACCTATTGAATGAATTTCCCTGATATCGAGGCTGGCCTCCTACTCCTGATTCCTGACACTTGTGACTCTGAAGGGAAGAAGAGGTCATTTCCACAGAAGTAAGGTGGGCCATCACTTTTATTTGGTTGGGATACCTGAAGGAGATCCAGCAAGTCATAGTCCAGACTCAGCTCAGCCTGCAAAAGGTCCAGCAAGAGATGAAGGATGGAAGGAAGAGAGGGAGGGAAATAGAAAATATTTGGAAGCCCAGAAAGATGCTTAGAAAAGTCATAACTCATCAGTGGTGGGAAGGGGAGATGTTTGAGACAATAAGGGCAGAACTGGCAACATCAGGTATGGACCTATTCTTAGGAGGCCTGGCATCTTGGGTCAGCTAAGTATCAGAGTTTAAGTGCAAGGCAGGGGGATGGTGGCTCAAGCAAGGTCGCTATCCAGTTACTAAGGGGGCGGGGCGGGGGCATTGGGCAAAGGAAGACAGGCAATAAGGAGGGTGTGGGTTCCCCTAGGGGTTAACCTGAGCTTCTTTAATCTCTCCAAACTGAGGCCAGGGTTGGTCCAGGAGAACTTGCAGAGAGAAACCATCCTGCCCAATTATGGGAGAAAGAGTCTGAGCTGAGGAACCAGGTAGACTCGACACCACCATAAGAATCTCATCTCTTCAAGCTCCATGATTCTCCCTCCAAGCTCCTCTTTTTACCGCAGCAGCTCTGGGAGAGGATACCCCACTGAATGGCTCTGTGGAGACCAATTAATTAATGTCTTCCTGCCTGTCAGAAAGAACCTACTAATTTGAAAGCACTGGCTACCTGGGAAAGAAAGAATATGAGGATGGATGGAGAAAGAGGCACTGAAAGGGAAAATTGAGGCCCAGACATACATTCAGCGACTTTTATTTTCTGATGACCAGCTCTGCCTAAGGCATCCTAGAACCATTCAGGGGCCTCAAGACAGGCTCTACCCAGCCAAGAGCGGTTGGGCATAGCTGTACTGTATATAAAAATGCCATGTAATGACTGGTTGGGGTTAATCAAATATAATGCCCATCCCAGACCTATTAAATTGCACCACAAAAGAGGCTTTAATCAGTCTTTAATCAGCGTGGTGCTCTGGACTAAGAAGACAGCTTTTGTTTGCCCATATAAGAGACAATGGGAGAGCCAGGATCAGCCTGCTCTCTGGAGTACAACAAGTGAATTGTCCACAAACAACAGATCATTCAAGGCCATGGGAGAGGAAAGGCAGGAGGGGCTGCATGAATCTACAAAAGTGCTTACTGTTAATGGTCACAACCCTGAGTGTTTAAATTCAGGCCACATTCCCGCTGGAGCTTCCAAAATATAGGGAGGAGAGAAACAAAAAAGAGTCCAGTGTGCTCCTTGTAAGTCTATCTGGCTTTGGCCCTCTGCAGGACATTCTTATTTGCTGCTTGCTGAAAGGGGGAAGGAAAACCGACCTTTGGTTCTCTCACTAAGCACAGCTCAGATCTCCCAGGGTTGGATGTACTTCAAACGGCCGGCTGTGGATTAGAGTTAGGTGCTTAGGTTTTATGCCAAACTGCACCTGTCCCACAGTGCAAGCTCCTCTTGGGTTATGGAAGGGACGGACAGAGAAGGTTGACCAAAGTCAGCAGAGAAGAACGAGAAAAGAGGGGGACCTTCTTTGACCCCAAATGGAATGACATTTCAACAATCAATTTTGTTGTTTTCGGGTGGCAGGCTGAGACATACCCAGGTATAGAAACAATCACACAAATTTAAAAATTCACCTTTTCTGCTTAGAATCAGAGAATGCTAAAGTTGAAAAAGTCTTTCTTTTTAGTTCTGGGAATTTAAACCAGAGGCACTTTACCACTGAGCTGCCTTCCCACTCATTTTTTATTTTGACACAGGGCTAAATTGCTGAGGCTGGCCTTGAACTTGCAATCCTCCTGCCTCAGCTTCCTGAGCCTCTAGGATTATAGGCATATTCTCAGATCATCTTTTTTCATATTGTTATGATCTTCCAATGAGAGTGTGGATTTTATAAAGGAAAAAAAAAAAAGTCTGGATGCAGTGGTGCACACCTGTAATCCTAATAGCTCAGGAGGCTGAGCTAGGAGGATTACAAATTCAATACCAGCCTTAGCAATTTAGAGAGGCCCTTGAGCAACTCAGGCAGACCCTGTCTCTAAATAAAATGCAAAAAAAAAAAAAAAAGGGGGGGGCTGGGAATGTGGCTCAGTGGTTAAGTGCCCTTGGGTTCAATCCATAGTACAAAAAAAGAAAGAAAAAGAAAAGAAGAAGAAACCTGAAAAATACAGCCCCCTCCTAGAAGAATACTTCAGATTCTGGTATGATTACAGAACTGCCATGGGAATGTGTCATGTGTCACTGGGGGAAGAAAAATTGAGAATGACTGAGTTAGTTCCACCCAGGCATTTCATCTGTGAGAACTTTCAAGAAAGAAAGTGGCCTCATTGATTTAGAAGCACAGAGGAGATCAGAGCCTCTATCTTGATATCAATGCCCAACTCAGGACTCATCCAATCACACCATCAAGCCTCACCCCTGAGCTTCCTTGGGAAGAGGCAACTCCTGAAACACTGTGGGCATATATATCATCGGCCATCCTCAGTAATAAGTCACCCAATAGTGGCCAAATCTTTGAGCTCATCACTGCTGGTCTTCAGAGTGCAGATTTTGTTGGTGAGCCTTTCTGCTCTAGAAGGAATTTTGCTTGAGGCTCTTTAAGAATAAGAGGAGGACGGATGGCCGGAATTAGATTGACTGGAAATGGAGAAAACTTTCCTGGCCAGACTAGATCTGTGGCCCTAACTCCAGTTCCAAGAAAAGGCAGGAGTGCCACTGCCT
Organism: Marmota marmota marmota; assembly: GCF_001458135.2. Taxonomy (NCBI): domain Eukaryota; kingdom Metazoa; phylum Chordata; class Mammalia; order Rodentia; family Sciuridae; genus Marmota; species Marmota marmota. The sequence goes on along the minus strand of NW_025999977.1, from coordinate 22,252,442 downwards.
GATTTGGTCTTGCTCACAGCTGCACTCAAACATGTGGGGGGGCCGATAATGACCCAGGACCTCCTTATGATCAGGTGGGAGAGACACCTGGGATGATTCCATTTATGGAAAATTTGCGGGATGTAGGTGTCTAAAAATAAAAGGAATCAATGCCTTCTCTGAATGGCCATTCAGGCTAGGATGGGAGGAAGATAAGAAAAGGAGGAGGGAAGAGTGAAAGTCCTCTGTGGGTTGTGAGGAGGGCCAGCAGTCAGAGGCCTGCCATTCTCATTTGTCATCCAGTGTTGCTGACCCCGTGCTTTGAAATGGTTCAGCTTCCCCAAAGATATTCTGAGCTATAATTGCAGATTTCCATTTTAGGTTCTTGTTCTCTCCCATTCTGCTCTGGACAATCAATTCGAAATCCTTCCTCAGGCATTGTGCAAAATGCTTTTGCAGGGTTGATGAAGGATCTGTGTTGTGGCCCATGTGAATGTATCAATTTTTTTTTTCCGGCATGTAAATGGGAGTGGTTATAGCAAAGTGATTATTAACTAAATTAGATCAACAAATTGGGCTGGCAGGGCTTGGTGACATACCCCCTGGATAATAAGTTCTTTGTAAATTACTATTAATTATGACTTTGCACTGCAGTAATGAAACTAGAAGCTTTCTAGTTTCTTTCAGGCTTCAGTAGTAATCCTGCCTCAGGTTTTTTTTTTTTTTACTTATTTACTTATGTTCCTGGCAATTAAGCTCTACTCCAAAACGTACAATTTCCTTTTTTAAAATTGTTATGAGAGGAGTATCATATAAAACCTGCTGTTACTGAAAATATGATCTTGTAAAATAAATAAAGGGCAAACTCTCCTATTCATGAGATCAGCAAGAAGTTATTATTAAAAATCTTAATAAAGAAAACCGTGCTTATTGATTCTATTTTTTTCCCTCTTTCTTAAAAAAAAAAAAAATGGAGTCCTTCCCTTTGAGATAGTTTTAACTGAAAAGTAGAAAAACAAAAAAATACTTTGATGGTCTTGACTATGGTTGTTCAATAGGAAAAAAATATATAGAAATAAAAGGAATTACCCCATGTACGTATTCCCTCACAATGAACAATGAGCTGTGGGGTTTACCTGTTTGAAGCTGCAATGTGGCTCTAAGCACATTGATGTCCCTCAGCTAAGTGTCCCCATGTCTTACTCTGCATTTGTGCCCTGCACTTTTCCAGGCCACCAGGACTTCCCTCTTTCCAGGCCCTTGCTATCTTATTTTTTTTTTTTTTTTAGTGGTAGTGGAGCTTGAACCAAGGACCTCACACAGTAGGCAAACACTCCACTGCTGAGCTACATCCCCAACCCTTTATTTTATTTTGAGACACAGTCTCACTAAGTTTCTCAGGCTGGCCTTGAACTTGCCACCCTCCTGTCTCAGCCCCACGTAGCTTCAACGTCACATGTCTTGTCACCTTTTTACTTCAGCGGGTCAGAAATGACTCTGTCTCCCTCCAGGAACCAATATTGACCTGAAGTCAGGCTGACCTGATTTCAATCTGTTAGGTAGAACGGCATGAATCTGCTGTTTTTATCCACCTGAGAGGGTCAGATATTGGGAATGGTTATGGCAAAGTGATTATTGGTCAAATACTGGTTATTTCCTACAGTTCAACATAATGTCAATTTCTCATTATCTCTTAGATAATGTATTTTAAATACTTGCTTATTTATAGCTCTTATTAGTCACCATTTGCTGTGGTCTGCTGTGACTTGAAGAGGCAGCAGAGGTGTCTCATTTCAAGTTAGTTTTATGGAGTCTCTTTTGAGGTCCGTCTCTTCCTCCCAGGCACTGCTTTTGTAATTGGGAATATCTGGGGGAAGGCAGGTCCCAGGGCAAGGGGGCAGACATAGGAAGAGATGACCGCCAAGTGACATGATGAAAAAAAGAACTTGGCCTCCCACACAGTGGCCCTCGCCTTCAATGCCAGAGGCTCAAGAGGTTGAGGCAAGAAGGATCACGATGAGTTCAGAACCAGCCCCAACAACTTAGCAACACTCCATCTCTAAATAAAATATTTTAAAAGCTGGGGACGTGGCTCAGTGGTTAAGTATCCCCAAGTTCAATCCCTGATACTAAAAAAAAAAAAAAAAAAGGAATTTGGCAGGACACCCCCTGTATAGGATAACATAGAATAGGAAGTTGGGAACTCAGGGGATATGGGAAGATGAGAGGTGCTTTTCCCCAGAAGAGACAACTTCATTAGGTCTGGAAGGACAACTTGGTGGGGGACCCTCCAGGCTGAGTTCAGAGATCCTCAGGCTGTTAGGTGTGAGATTGTGAGCACCACCATAAGATAAAGTGGGAGAGATGGGCAAGGCCCATGGGGCAGAGCTGGCTTTGCAAGACCCTTCCCAGCACCACAAAACAAAAAATAAAATATGTCACTAGGATTCCTCCGAGGATCTGCAGGTGAGGAGCCCTGACATTCCTTATCTCCCCCAAACTCTGGTGGCAGGATCACACTGTGGAGGACCTTGTTAAAGAGTAGGGGACATCCTGGAAGACAATGGGGAGCTACTGAAGGATCTTAGGAAAGTGACATCATTAGATTTGTCTCTTAATATTTTAAAGGCACCCAAGGGCTGTCTGGAAGATGGATCAAAGGCGCTTGTGTTAGATGGCAGAAAAGCCAATTAGGAAGCTATTTTAATAATTTAGAAGAGAGCCAAGAATCTGAACAGGGCAGAGTTCATGAAGACAGAGTTGACCCAGCCTTAGTTAGCAAAAGTCTCTGGGGAGAATTGCCAGGAGGCCTGGTCCTCCTGTCCCTAACCCTATCCTCACTGGGTGTCAAATACTTTCAAAATTAGATTTGCCATCTGGGAAGATCTTGAATTAGTCACATGACCAGAGGCCTGTCACCCCACCCCACAGGGATAGCCATGGCACTGGATGTCCACTCAGAGCTGGTTGTCCTGCTCCTTCCTATCATATGCTTTAATTTTTTTTTCTTTAATAGATCAGTTCTCTGCTGGGCATAAGGTCTAGTCCTGAATCCTGGCCTCCAAGTCCAGAGCTCTGTATTTTATTTTATTTATTTTTTATTGGTTCTTTTTAGTTATTCATAACATTAGGATTCATTTTGACATAATTATAAAAGTGTCAAAATAATTTGCTCTAATTCAGTCCCCAGGAATTCCCTTTTCCCTCCCCTCTTTCTCCCTCCCTCTGTTCCCTTCTCTCTGCTCTACTGATCTTTCTGCTGTTTAACTTTTTTTTTTTTCCAGTTAGTGTCTGTGCATGTACATGATGGTGAGATTCACTGTGGTATATTCATGTATGTTCACAGGATCCAGCTATCCCACTCCTTGGTATATATCCAAAAGATCTAAAGTCACTATACTATGGTGATACAGTCACATCAATGCTTACCGCAGCACAATTCACAATAGTCTAACTATGGAGTGAACCAAGGTGCTCTGTACCTTCTTAATACCGGCCATACCAATTCTGTTCTTCCATTCCTTGAACTGAGCCATGCACTCTCCGTCCCCTGGGAAAAACTATCCATCTCGTTCATGTTTTGAAGGAGTGCAGAAGTCTGCTCCTCAGTCAACTTTCGCTGGCTGCCCCTCTCTGTTCCCCCAAACTCAATGACTCTCTCATGGCGTCTATGTTTTGCACATGAGTTTATTATTGGTTGCATTATTCCCCATAATATTTATTTGTGTATGTGTTTATCCATCCACCTCCTCCACACCTGAGATCCTTGAGTTTAGGACCATGTCTCATATTGTCATTTCCCTGGTAGCTCACACAGTCCCTAGCAGATAATAAGTACTTGATGATAAGTATTAGGTAAACTGACATGAAATGAATTCACTCCCCCCCCCCTTGCTGCTATAATAATGCATGACCACTAACTCAGCCTGGGCCTAGCTGTCCTGTCTTGCATGTCAAGACTTAGGACTTGCATGTCCCCCACCTACCTCAACTTGCCTACCTCCTGTGGTCCGACTTCCTGCTACAAGTCCTCAGTTTGAGGGACTCTGCCATTCACCCAGAATCAAGACTGAGTTTGTCATGCCTCTTAGACTGTATGTCCTCCCTCAGTGGCCTCCCTCTGTTGGGCCAGATTTTCTCTGGCCAGTCCTTGCTTAGCCTCTGCTACCACCTGGTCTGCTTCTGAGACTGGAGCCCAAGATACTTTGTGACCCCTCTGGGCATGTTGTTTGGATCCATTAGGGATATTTATTCCAAAGGCAGTCAATTCATGGGATAGGTCACACCTGAGGTAGCCCCATGGGAAAAGTTTGACCCACAGGAGGCCACGCAGCTAGTAAGTGATGGCGCCAGGAATCAGACCCAGGTGTGCCTGCCTCCAAAGTCCGGGGTGTATTTCCCTGCTCCACCTGGCCTTGGAGTCTCACTCAAGTGTGCTTCGGTTACATCCCACTAACTTCCTTTTAGCATTTATCAGCCATTAACACAACCGAGCATATGAGATTACCACAAGCTTTGCTGAGAATGGGTTTTCACAGCCTGGTCGGGGGTACAGTAGGGGCCATGGAGCCCCCCAAGAGGGTGAGGGAAGAACCCAGCCTTGGGAGGCTGAAAGCAACTGAAACAACTCCACTGGTTCACGGAGGCCTTAGTTCTTTATGCAGCAACTAAAATATTTCAAATCTACTGCCAGAGAGAGCTTCTGTCATAGCGCTTCATGTCACCAGGAGGGAAATATGGGCTCCTCCTGGAGTTCCTGATTCCAAATCTGTTGCTACATTTAAAAAGTAATGTTAATAGATACAATAAGATGGAGTCCTACCCAGTCACTTTGCTGTCTGTAGGAAAACCTTGGCTCTGGAAAAGGGACTGCCTGGTAGGAAACCAGAGACGTAGAAGTATGTTTTGGGAATCATGTTCCTGGCCTGAAACGGATCTCTCATTAGGGAGGGTTGGCTAAGGCCAAGGTTCCCCAGCGGAGGATGGGGGAGAAGCCAAGTCGTTTGTTTTTCTGCAGTTTCAGTCGGGGCAATAGGGCAGTCGGGAAAGGGGCATTGGAGTTTCTGCCTCCTCTTCCAAGGGAAAAGGGAGACCAGGTGGGTGTCCCCTCCATAGAACAGAGGGGTGGGCCTTCCCTAGGACAAGCCCTCTTTGAAATTGTGGAGAAGTTTCCTGTTGGCATTTCTAAGGAGCCCCCCACTCAGCTCTGGGTGCCCCAAACTACATTCACAAAAGAACATAAAAATACAATAAGATGGAATCCTACCAAGGTCACATTGCCACAGGAAAACACTGGCTCTGGGAAAGGCGCTGCCTGATAGGAGACGGAAGACACAGACATACGTCCCTTCAGAAGGAGCAAGACCCTAATAACTTTGACTTTGGACTTTTAGTCCCTGGAACTGCAATAGCATAGATATGTGTATACATCTATATACGTGTCTATATATTTTTTTAAACCAACCAGCTTGTGGTACTTTTTGATGGCCATCTTAAAAAACAAATACAAGTGCTTTCATACACATTAACCTCCCCCCCCCTTTTTTTTTTCTTTTTTCTTTCTGGTTTTGCATTTCTCAGCACTTGCCAAAGTTCTTGGCAGCCCAATAGGAGATCAATTAACACAAATTGAAGGTATGAGCTAACTGTTCTATATGCTCAATCTATTTACATAAATGTATATTGATATACTTTCTGATCTATTTCAATTGTTTACTCTTACAAAGGGTCTGTGAATCCATGCATGTGGGCTGAATAAATAATGTTTATCATGTAAGTGTGTGTCTTTTACTAACCGTCATACAAACAAAATTATCTGGCAATAATTTCTGCCAAAAATTAATAATAATAAAGTCAAAATAGAGTTAACATTTGCTAATAGCCAAATGTGAAGAGTTACCAAAGGAAGGCTCTGTTTTCTTCCCCATGTTCTCTCTGAAGCTGTCAAAATCGTTTGGTCATGACAACAGTGTATTGAAGCCTCTGCCCTCATGGCTAAATACTCAACTATAGATTCTGGTCTGGATGATAGTCAGTACCATTGACCTGGAAAGAAGGACAATGAAGGATGCGATTCATTTCCTGTGTATATCTCTTGCGGCTGTCGTGATGCAGATGTTGCCTCATATTTGTGAAACACGAGTTTGAATCATAAAATCTTCATTTTTTTCCAAATGCCATTCTGTGCTGCTTTCCTCTCCTCGTTGTTGAAGTTAATTAATGAATTTGTCCTTAGTACAGTGTTTCTCAAAGGGCACACTGTGGATCGCCTGTGATTAAAACAGCATGTGGTATAGGTGCAGAAAGAGACAGAGGAGTATCACAGAAAAGAATTCAGAGTTAAGCCCAAGTCCATATGGAAATCTAGATAAAAAAATCTAGATAAAAAGGGCAATTTAAGGCATGGGTGGTGATGGGGTGCCATAGAATAACCAATAAATGTTATTTGGAAACTGGGTAGTCATCTGAGAAGAAGTTGGAATCAAAGTCTACATCTTATACTACAATAAAGTATATTCTCTACATGGATCAAAGTTTTATTTATTTATTTTTTAACTTGTAAAGTTACTTGTGTTAGTCAGCTTTTTCACCACTGTGACTTAAAAACCCGACCAGCACAATTGTAGATGAGGAAAAGTTTATTTGAGGGCTCACAGTTTCAGGGGTCTCAGTCCATAGAACTCCAGCACCATGCCTTGGCTCCAGGTGAGGCTGAACATCAGGGCAGAAGAGTGTGGTGGATGGAAATGGCTCACATAATGATCAGAAAGCAGAGAGTGAGACTCCACCCGACAGATACAAAATACAAACCCCAAAGCCACACCCTAACCACCTTCAGTTGCCACTCAGTTAATCCTACCAGGTGATTAATTTGCTGCTTAAGTTAAGACTCTCACAACGTAACCATTTCTCCTCTGAATTTTCTTGCATTGTCTCACAAGTGAGCTTTTGAGGGACACCTCACATCCAAACCATAACAGTACTAGAAGAATCTATGGGATAATTTTTCATAATCTTAGTGTGAAGAAGACCTTTCTAAGAATGACTAAATCCTAGAAGTCATTAAATAAAATGTTAATGAATTCGATAACAAAAAAAACCTCACATTTTTAGTTGTTGATGGATCTTTATTTTATTTATTTATATTTGGTGCTGAGATTTGAACCCAGGGTCTTACACATGCCAGGCAAGTGCTCTGCCACTGAGCCACAACCCCAGCCCCTCAATAACAAAATTTTTATTCAAAGTGCTACCCTGCAAAAGCATTAAAAAAAAATGACAGGCTGGGAAAAATATTTTCAACTCACATCACAGTTGAAGGCTTAATTTCCCTAATATATAAAGAATGCCTAGAATACAATAAAATAAATATCAAAAGATTCTCTAGAGAAGACTCTCACAACCCAACCATTTCTCTGTATGACTAACTGTCTGTAATCCCAGAGAATAACTGTCTGTAATCCCAGAGATTGAGGCAGGAGATTGCAAGTTTGAGACCAAACTCAGCAATTTAGCAAGACCCTGCTTCAAAATAAAACATTAAGAGGGAACTAGGGTGTGGCTCAGTTTTTGGTACCTGGGATTAAACCCCTGGGTTTAATCCCAGGTACCTAAAAAAGGTTCATTAGAAAAATGGCAATTGACAATGAATGGATGTCATAAAAAGAAAATATGACTCAAATATTTAAACATGGTCATCCTTTTCTATATGGTAAAAGAAATGTAAATTTGAACAGCATTGTGATATTATCTTTTATCTACCATATTGGTATAATTAAAAAGACTAATAATACACTTTCTTGAGTAAAGTTTACAGGAAAATGACACACTGGTAGTTATATACTATTCATATAACTTCTGTGAAGGGCAATATGGTCATATCTACCAAAGTAACTCTCAAATACCCCAATAATTCTACTTCCAAGAATTTACCCAGATATAGTTACTCTGTGTGGAATAACATGTACATGGTTACTCATTGCTACATTGTTCATAGTTGGGAGAGATTAGGAACAACATATGTGTCCATTTGTAGCAGAGAGATAAATGAAAGATGTTATACTATGTAGCCATCAAAAAGAATGAGAAATCTTTATATACTGGTACTACATTATCTGAAAGAAACAGTGAGTGGGAAATAAAGCTTGAGAAAAGTGTGTATGACATGCTCCCATATGCATGAAAAGAAGAAAATATGTATGCAATTTTTGCTTAATGAGCATAAAATATTTCTGGGAAAATACACAAGAACATGTCAGATTCTTATGTGACAATCCCTACCTCATACTTACTGAGTCATCGAGTCTGCAGAACTGGTTTTGAACCTCACTGAAGTTGAATAGCTACTGACCTAGGGCAGAACAATGGAGAAGGACTTTAAGATCCTCACCCCTTTATTCTAATAACTAGTTCCCTATGCTTATTACCCCAACTTTGTCTCAGTAAACTACTTAGTCTCATCGCTTCCAACCTCTCCTTCCAGGGATAAGGGGTCCCAGGGTCAGGGTATCCAGAACCAGGATGGACTTAACCAAGCTGGCCAACAGTTTCCTCCCCACCTTTGAGATGGGCATTCTGGGAAGAGAGGCAAAACTCAATGGGCAGTTCCCAGAGAGCAAGTTGGATGCAAAACCAGAGCCCTGAGGTTTGTGTTGACAGCAAAGTGCAGGAGATAAGGAGGAGCCAGTTTGGAGAGGGAAGGGCCAAAGATGTCACCTGAGGCAACAGAACTGAAGAACCCTTTCAGGAGAGCCAGAAACTGAGCCTCTTGTTGGGAGACCAGTAGGAAATAAGTTCAGGCTCCTGGTTTTTTTCAGAGCTGAAGTTTGGTCTTCTCTTTCCAAGCACTACTGCCATCACCAAAATCCACACCTGCACCGAGTCATATCACAGGGCTTCTCCCCCCACCCCCATCTCAGCCTTTCCTGCCTAAACATCTGAAGGCCTCTTGTTATAACCAGTCACAAAGCCCACGCCTGTTCCTCCAGTCCCCAGCACTCTATGGCCGTATTCTGAAGTCACCCAGGCAGGACTGGACTTAACTTCCAGAACTAGAAGCTTTCTCTATTCTCCACGGTCCTTACTCCCTTGGTAAGCTCTAGTTCCTAGATCTCTGCTCCCACTTCAGCACGGTTATACCAGAAAGCCAAGACCCCAACATAAGCTGGGGGTGTGGAATTCACATCTCAAGAGAGATGGCAGCTTCTGCCTGGAGCTACTTGGTCTGCAAACAGAGTTAACCCGAAACCAGATAAGAAGGGAAGGAAGAATCATGTTCGCTACAGGTTTAGTTCCTAGTGGTGGACACCGATGGCACAAATGTTTGCACAATCAGGTTTGTACAAGTACAGGCCCTGTAATCAGGTATCAGGGAAAAAAAAAATAGGAGGACAAGTGGGTTAAGAGGTAACCTTTTTCAGAAGTCCTGTGATATGTAAATCTTATTATAAAGCGAAGTCAGCCCCAGATCACTCTTGGCCAAAGTAGGTGTGGTATTCGAGTATGTTCAAATCTTCTCACTTGGTTGAGCCATAGGTAGCCAATTAGGGAGCTAGAGAATTGCAGAATATTCCAAACCTATGATAAGTACGTGTGCAGCATGGTGTGGTGGGAGGGCACTGAACTAGGTGCTGGTAGACCCAAGGATTGGTTCTGAAGTTCTCTCTATCTATGCTCCTTGTTCCAATGAGTTCCTCTCCTACCCCAAACCTTGCCCAGTGGGACCTCCTTTTTCTCCACATAGCCTCTCTGGTTCCAGGAACTGGTTCTACATGCACCTTCCACCTAATCCTTATGGTCTAGAGCAACTTGGCCCTTTCAGTCTGTTTGGGAGCAGAGCACTCTCAGCATTATGGGAGATTTTGCCATTAGCAATTTTGGCAACACTTGAATCCCTGAGAGTGAACAACCTTGTGTCCTTATCAGCTGAGTTCAAACTATGAAGTGTTTAATTTCCAAAGGGAATCTTGGCCCATATTGGGCCTATAGAAACTTCTAACTAAGAAGAGGGAGCCGATTCTCTATATATGAATTGTCCTGGTCATATTAATATGAGATATTTTTGATCCATCTTTTTTTAATGAAGCAGAAACTTCTTTTAAAAAGAGGAATGAACATCACATTGGCCTTTGAAGACTTTATTTGTCCCCAGTTTTGAAGATCCTCTTCCCACATTATAGTTTAAAAACTGTTTTCCACTTTTTCTGGGGAAGGGGTCCTTACCATGGTTGCTCACAAAATGTCAGCAATGTGAGTGAATGTTAGCAAAGTCGCTGTTTTCTGCTTCAGATAAACCCTGCCTGATCTCTTCTCTCCTTTCTCCCCACATTGTGAGGCAAATTTCTAAGGAAAAAAAAATATTCAGAATTCTTATTCTAAGAAAAGAAGGATTCAGAATTTCCTAAACATCTGATACATTTAAAAATCTCCTAGAGACTCTTTTAGTATTCAAGTGTTGAGTTTTTTTTTTTTTTTCTGCCAAAATGTCTTAACTCATCTCCCTACTGACCAGTCTCTCTCAAGAAGTGATTTTTATTATTTCAAAGTAATTTTCATGATTTCACTGTCTGCCTCAAAAACCTCCAAGAGTGTGTCACTTCCTACAGGGCAAAGTCAAGTGCCTCACCCTGGCATTCAAAGCCCTCAGACGTGAGTTTGGTTGTTATTGTTGTTCTGTGTTGGGGATCAAACCCAGGGCTTCACACATGGAAGGTAAACATTCTACTACTGAGCCACACCCTCGGCCCCAGGTCTTATTTCCTACTCTAAAGGAGCTCTTAGTTTAAGCCAGAGAGAGATCTCACTGCTTCTACAAAATATCTGACATATTTCTGATACCTCTCATTTCTCCTTTTTTTTCTTCTGTTTACCCAAAGTTGTAACTAAGTATCTCACTCCAGTCCTACTGCTTCCATAATTGAAAGCAACAGAGCCAGCAAGCTCTCTCTTCCTGTTATATGAAATCTATTCCTACCTACTTCCCTATGAAATCTATGCCTACTGACTTCCCTATTTGGTGTGTTGTCTTTTAACAGACCTTTTTTTTTTTTTTTTTTTTTTTTTTTTTTT
>NW_025999977.1:22214147-22239539 GCF_001458135.2 Marmota marmota marmota | reverse complement strand
TTTTTTTTTTTTTTTTTTTTTTTTTTGTATCAGGAATTGAAGGGCACCCTTTTTATGCTTTATTTTGAGACAGGGTCTCACTAAAGTTGCTAGGGCCTCATTAAGTTGCTGAGGCTGGCTTTGGACTTGCAATTCTCTTCTCTCGGCCTCCCAACAGACCTTGTATTTTTGACTTGTTTTTCTGCTCCACTTATGTACATATTTACATTTTCATGTTTGGTGTTTGAGATCAAGGATCATGTCTGTGATATTTGCTCATTTCAATTGATTGACAGTTAAAAGATAAAAACTCTTTGCTTTTCTCATAACCTTCCCTACTTGCTTTTTTTTTTTCATGAACCATTTTTGTTCCAGAAGGCCAATATTTTTCTTTCTGGTTGAAACTTGTTTGGAATTCCAAGTCTTAGCACTGGAAGGGATCTCTCCAGGAGAGACAGGGAAGCTCTCTCTCTCTCTTGGCATCCTGGGATGCCTCTCCATGATTTCCACCTTTCATCTGTCAAGGTCTTCTCCATGAGCATGCACTTAAGCACTCTGGCTCACTGTGAACAAATACAAAAAGCCTTCCCTAGGGTCACCTTCCCACAAAATGGACAGGTTTTGCTAAACTACTAAGGAAGCCAAAAGGGAAACAAACACAAAGGGAAAAAAAAAATTGAAAACAGACTTCTCCATTATAAATGTGGAGTCCTTCTAGCCTGAACTTAAGCCCAAGGTTCTCAGACCTGTTCTATTCCACAAGCCAACTACACTGCCTACCATCTGCTTCCAAATAAAGACAGCACAAGTTTTAGGCATAAAGACTTGGGTTTATCTTTCCCAGTCCCCAAGTTGTCTCAAGCTGAAGAGTATGTAGCATTTTACAGCCTGCTACTTACTCGTTGGCCATATGCCCTGTATTCTTTCTTTCCCTAAAGTGCTCATCTATAAAATGAGGAGAGTTATAAAGTTGAGGTGAGGATTGACCTAGGCAAAGCCGTGAGCATATGGAAAGCACTCGACAAACACTCTTCATTATTACTGCATGGGTGAGACCGGCCCAGCCGGGCAGTGGATTGGGGTGGAGAGTGAGTGGGGAGAAAGAGAGGTCTCAGCTTCAACCCCAACACCCATATCCCCCACCTAAGCCCTGTCCATCTTCTTTTTCTAGTTTCTTCATTGGAAGACATGCTTCTCAGGCACAAGGGCTATCTTCAGGAGCACAGATTCACTCATTCAGCCCAAACAACAATTCTGGCTCAGCACTGTGCAGTAATTGTCATACTCAGCAGGGCCACAGAACAGCCCATTCTTTATGGTTCTCCTCTACAGCCCCATAGCCTCACCAGTTTTCGGAAATGTGTTACAATCATGCTCCCTCTCCTTGCCTATAACTGTTCTGCCGCATCCAGTTGCTCTTAACTCAAGATGGAAAACGCCGAGCCTCTCTGCCTTACTCCTGAAGAGCTTCTGACATCGTTCAAACAGATCACCTCTTTAAAAAAACAATAACAACAACTTTTTTTTGGGGGGGTACCAGGGATTGAACTCAGGAATTCGACCACTGAGCCACATCCCCAGCCCCATTTTGTATTTTATTTAGAGACAGGGTCTCACAGAGCTGTTTAGCACCTCACCATTTCTGAGGCTGGCTTTGAACTCACCATCCTCCTGCTTCAGCCTCCCGAGCTGCTGATATAAAAGAGTGTTGCCACCGCACCTGGCTGAAACAAACCAACCATTTTTAGTTGTAGATGGACACAATACTTTTTTAGTTGTAGGTGGACACAATTATTTATTTGTTTGTTTGTTTGTTTGTTTTTCTGTGATGCTGAGGATTGAACCCAGTGCCTTACACATACTAGGCAAGTGCTCTACCACTGAGCTACAACCCTAGCTCTCACAGATCACCTGTTGACCTTAATAAAATTCTTTATCCTCTCTGGGCCTCAGTTTCCTCATCTATGGGAAAGCGGATTTGACTCTCTAAGGACAGATGATCTCTATAGTCCCTTTCAACTGTAACATTCTCCGTTACCACAGTAGAGAGGCATTGGGACTGATAGGTAGACCAGAGTCTTTCTGTGGAAGTTCTGAGTTCTGGATCACAGCACTCACTCAGTCTCACACTTAGCAGGGAGCCATAGGAGGGAGTTGAGCAAGGAAATGAGGTGATTGGCTTTTTTTTTTTTTCTAATGTGCCACTGGAGATGGAACCCAGGGTTGTCCTACCACCGAACTATGTCACCAACCCTTTTTTATTTTGAGACAGAGTCTCCCTATGTTGCCCCAGGGTTGGCCTCCAACTTGCAATCCTCCTGCCTCAGCCTCTTCAGTAGCTGGGATTACAGGTGTGTGCCATGGCGCCTAGTTAACTTTCAACTTCTTAAGATCCCTTATATGAATGTGTGTTGTGGGAAGAAGTCTCCTCATGTTCAACCACTCTTAACTAGAAATGATTGAGACAGCAGTTGTAATTTACATTTTTTTTCAATGCCTGGGATTGAACCCAAGGCCTCAAGAATGTTAGGCAAGCACTCTACCTCTGCACTACACTCAGTGGCCTTCAGTTGTAATTTAGATACTGAAAAAGGGGACAGAGATCCTCAAGCTTTGGAGGAACATTAGATGATGATATTTAGCCAAAATATGGGAATGGGCACTGCAGAAGCCATCAAAAAAGGATGAATGAAGAAAATTTAATTCACTTAAACATAAAACTATGAATAAATAAACTGTAAGAACTATGGTTTCAGACAGAATTGTATGTGGTATTAAGTGGCAACAAAAATCAAGAAGATGGTGGTGGAAGTGTAAATTTGTGAAATTCTCATCCTGATCACATTGGGTTAACTGATATAGTAAACAAAGGAATTAAATTTTTAACACGGTCATAATTCCTAGTGTTTCTCATAATTTTTTTTTTTAAATTTAGGAACTCTGAACTTTCATAGGGAAAAATATTTTTCTAAGGTTCAATTCTTATCATTTCTTTCCAATTTCCTTTTCCTCTGTTATATGCAAATATAAAGCTATTGGTTTTTGTTTTAAAGTAGCATGTAGAATATGATTCTTATTTATTTATTTATTTGTTTGTGAGAGAGAGAGAATTTTAATATATATATATACATATATATATTTTTTTAGTTTTTGGGGGACACAACATCTTTGTTTGTATGTGGTGCTGAGGATCAAACCCGGGCCGCACGCATGCCAGGCGAGCGCGCTACTGCTTAAGCCACATCCCCAGCCCAATGATTCTTATTTTTTTGCCTACCAATCTTTCTTTCTCTCGCTTTACCTATATTTACCCATCTATTTACCTATTTATCTTTCTATGCCTTAGATGCACATGGTATGTTTCAACAGATCTTCAAAAATTGTCATTTGTTGTGGGCCTAAATGATGGAATATATTTTTTCACTTCTGTGTTTTAAGAAGGATCATATATAATTTTATTTTATAGTACTGGAGTCAAACCTAGGACCTTATGCATGTTAGGCAAGCACTCTACCACTAAGCTATATCCAAGCTGGTTTTCCACTCCCTAGAGAAAGAGTCTCATTAGTACGTTGCCCAGGTTGGCTTTAAGTTTGTGATCCTCCTGAGTAACTAGGATTACAGGCACGTGCCACTGCACCCAGCTAGGTCATGTATAATTTTGATAAAATATATCAAGGATAACAGATTGAGTTGGTGTAGTATATTCTTGGTTATCAAAAAATACTCATGTAGCTTCGGGATTTTGAGTTGGTGAATATTCATGATGTGTGGAAAAGCATGATACACACCACAATCTCAATCACACAAAATGGGATATTGTGTATATATATATATATATATATGCACATAACCTAGAGGGACACGTCCAACTAAGCTTCTTGTGACTGGATGACTTTGTTCTTTGCTTATGTTTTTTTTTTCCTGTAATGTATGATTTACTTTTAAAAATAAAAATTATTTTAAAAACTATATATATATATATATATAAATTCTGCAAAAATCAAGCTTTCTTTTTCTTTTTTTTAACAAAGGAATTTTTCCCACTTTATTCTGGAAATATTTTGTAACTATGCACAAGGAAAAATGAATACCTGCCCCCATACCCAAGCAATAATAGAACTTATGTTCCAAGCTTTTGATTTTACTATAATTATGAAGCGAGATGGTAATGGTGTAATTGTGAAATCAATATCCACACCTCTCGTCATACATCTTCCAGAAAGCAATATTTTAAGATCGGTAGTCTCATTTTCTTTTTGTCAAAGGGAATGTTTAACCTCACTAACAAATACATTTAAAAACAGATAGGGAATATTTTATCCTCATTTCATAGGTGAGTAAACAGCATCCAAGGTAATAATAGACCTAAATAGTAGTAGAGCAGGGACTAGAACTGAAATGTTCTAATTTTCAGACCAGATGTTCCCAGAGAAAGACTGTTATTGTTATTTTCCCCTTGTTGAATATGACTGGTTTTCATGGCAATAAGACAACCAACAATGTGATTCTGCAATCTGTGTATGGGGTGAAGGTGGGAGTTCATAACCCACTTGAATCAAAGTGTGGAATATGATATGTCAAGAAATTTGTAATGTTTTGAACAACCCACAATAAAAAATTAAAAAAAAAAAAAATTAAAAATAAATTATATATAATATATTTTGAATATATAATATGAATATATAATATATTTATATATTAATATATATAAAATTTATATATATAATNATAAATTAAAAAAAAAAAAAAAAGACAACCAACAGATACCCAGCAGAGCCATTGGTTCATAGAATTTTAGACTTGCAAGGGACCTTAGGGATTGTCTTCTGTGCAAATTCTGCATAGGGCCCTCAGCAATCTCCTCTCTCAGCCCAAGCTGCAGTCTCCAGGCTCCCATTGCAGCCCAAACCCCCTTTTTCCCTCTTATCTGGTTTACATATTAATGCTCCACATAAGACTTCCTCTGAAAAAGAGACATGGCTTCCACAAATAGGTTTAACATCACTGGTAGTCTAATCTTACAGAAATAGAGAGGTGATTTAATATAATTGTGGCAAAGTGAGGACATTTTAAGAAGTACCAACCAATTCACAGGAGAATAAGCAATCTTGGACCAAACTTATTTTGGGACTGGGTGATTTCTTTCCATTTAGGAGCAGCTGTTTTTCTGAATTCACATTTCTCCTTTTTTTCTAAACCACTAACTCCCCAACCCAAGTGCACAGACTGTACCAATCTTATGTGGTCAAGAAATTATAGATTTGATACATGAATAAGAAACAGAGAAAATTTTCAAACATTTTGTTTTATCATGGTTCATGTTCTAGCTTTGAACATCATCAAGCCAGGAGCAGCTGGCTTGATGCAATTTTAAAATATGGGTCTGGTTAAAAGTAGCAGGAACCTTCTTTGACATGAATATCACTATGTTTCTGAGATTGATGAAGTTGGCTGAATACAAGTTGTAGGCAATATAACAATATATATTGATCAAGTGCTTTATAGATAATAATGAGCAAAGGAGCATTTGGTCCCCTTAGCTGGGCACAAGCTTTAGAATGATATATACCCAGTCTCACTTAGCAGCTGGGAAACCTCAAGCAAGTCCACTTAGCCTACTGGTACTCAGTTTTGTCATCTGTGAAATGGAACTATTATGAGGACCAGATGTAATGTCATGAGATCTTCCTCAAGACATTTTAGTTTCCTTTCCTTCTCCTTCTTGGGATGTTGAATAAGTGACATTTTATTAATTTAATTTAACTCTATTTTAAATATACAATAGTACAAGCCATAATATTTGGTAAATTACTTCTTTAACAAAGAATTACTTTGCAATTGAATCAAAGCCAGTTGTCAATACATTGCAAGGAAAAGGCCCCTGGGCCAATAACTGTTTTATTATACTTAAGTGGAAATTTACGAAATAACCGTTTTTTATAGGTCACAGTGACTAAATGGATTTTTGGTGCTGAATAAACTATAACCTCTCTCAGATCATTTCCTCATCCATTAGATGAACTTAGATAACCCCATTCATTCACTGATGAAACGATTTGCATGTGCCTATTATGTGGCAGGCATTTTTCAGGTGATGACCATATAGTAAGGAACATGACATTCCTTACCTTGTGGAGCTATTCAATAAAAGAGACATATGATAAGAAAATAAAGACTGGGGATATAGCTCAGTTGATAGAGTGCTTGCCTCACATGCACAAGGCTCTGGGTTCAATCCACAGCACCATCAAAAAAATAAAATAAAGTTATTGATAATAAAATTTGTTCAGGTAATGATAAAGTATTTGGTGAGTAGGTGATCTCTTGAGTTTTGCTTTGACTAGAAGATGATAAAATACCAGGCTATTCTTGTAATAAAGTATAATTATTTTTCTTACTGAATTAGTTTAATACAAGATATACCTATAGATAAACTTGCAACTTCCTTAAAGTAGAAAAAAGTACTATCACACAGGAGATTTGAGAAAGAACATTTAATAAATCTTAAATAAAAGAATTCAGAGGATTATAGTGGTATATATGTTAGGCTGCATGTGTGAAAGTTGTCCAAATCAAATGGAGTTGCTTGTGTCAAACAAACAAATTTTGAAAAGCCAGAATGTTATGAAGGAGGGAACCTCATGCACATATACTGATAACAAGAACTATCACAAAAAACTGCCAGAACAATGATCTTGTATTAAGACCATCATGACAGTACACAAAGAATACTTCTACAGGGATGTCTGTCCAATAACTGCCTGTTCAACCTTGGTCTGGAAATGCCCTTTTTCATTGTTCTTTATGGCAAAGGATATTGTTTCAGAATAAAGTATGCAATTCTCATTTTGCCTTTAAAAGTTTCCCTTTACCCTGTCACTTTTGAATATTCCCCTAGTTTTTGTAGCATGCATGGAAATGCTCCTTGCTTATTTCCAGATAAATATCATTATTTTTTAGAGAACCTCTTTCTGTTTGTTATTTAGATTGCCATATGAAACCTAGAAAGATCCAATAATGGTTTAAAGAATCAGGGGTTTATTTTTCTCATGATCAGGAGTCAAATGCAGTTGCTCCAGGGCTTGTCGGGCACCACAGTGCCATCAGGACAGACTGCTGCAGCTATCTTTATCAAACATCGTCTTTGCCTGTTGCTTGCTGGTTGCAAGGTGGCAGGTGACACATCTTTCTTCAATACTGCACCAATGTTTCAGGCAGAAAGACAGTTGGAGAAAAAGACTAAAACAACTGCCAACTTAATTCTTCTCCTTTTAAAGAGTTTATCCAGAAGCCCCACCCAGCAACTCATTAGGCGGAACAAGACCACCCCTACATGGTGGGCACAAGCCTACCCTAAACAAATTCAAAATTATGTTACTAGGAGGAGGGGGAGGATCAACACTGGCTAGAGAACTGGCAGTATCTACCACAGGATGGACAGACTAAGAAATATGAATCTGAACATCTGTGAGACAAACATTTAGCAAGGAAAATCACCACCAAAAGAAATTTTTGACATGAATGTTCTATAGCAAACTTTGTCTGGCATACAAATGACCTCCAATTCCCTACTTCAAGTTCTGTCTCCCAAGGATTTGTTTGCTTAAGTTCCATTTGTTATTATTGACTAAAGTAAACCCCACTTGTGATATCAACTCCAAGGCTTAGTTTGAATAAATATGGAAGCATCCCGTTTATCTTCAATGATTTTCTATTTTATTTCTTCCACATAGATGTGATGAGGCTTATAAACAAATGAAACCAAAGGATGAAGTAAATAGCCTAAGGAGTCATGTTGAAAGAGAAGCACAAGAAAATAAAATCCAAGACAGGTGAAAGGCACAGAGGACCTTGGGATTATGATAGTATTATGCCAGACCTTAGGATTAAAGGTGTGGGCATCCATTCATTACCTGCTGAACTCTAGCAAACTAAATATTTTCATAATGTCTCATTAACATGTTAAATGAAATTCACCATCCAAATAAAAAATGAGCTATAATGAATACACAAATGTGTACCGAGTTTGATAGGTGGGTGACTGTCACAGCTTCCTGCAAGCATAACCTCATTTTGCTGTTCAGAGACATTCTGGAGCAGAAAGGCAGGTACAGGTATACAAGCCATGCGTGAGGTTCTCCTGCATGAAGCTGTAGAAGCTGAGGGCCTGGTGTCTGCAGCGGTGGCTGGAAGAAAGGAAGTGGAGTAATGTTTGAGGCCATCGATCCACAGACCCACTCTTCTGAACCAGATGTTCTTGTGCTAAAACCTGGGAATATACATTAATAGGTTCCTTGGTGATTCATATAGACTCCAAAGTTTCAAGAACAAGTCTACATTAGTATTTCTCAGATGCTGTTCCTGACCTGCCATATCACAATCTTTGTCAGGGGGCGGGGGAGGGTTAAATAATAAGTAATGAACAGTGTGGAATTGACAATTATGTTTTCTGGTAAAAACCTAAGCGTGTAGGTATTTGGCATACCATATTTCACCACATAATTGTCACAGGTTTTATGCCAATTTTTTTTTTTTTGCAAAAATGTTGCGTGTGACCATTGTGTGAAGATTTTTTTTTTAATTGTGCCAGTATTACTTAAAAATTATTTATTACTAAACTGTCTTTGATGCAAGATTAGATGCATGGAATAGCTATGAATATACATTAAAATTGAATAGTCC
This sequence comes from Marmota marmota marmota, assembly GCF_001458135.2. Taxonomy (NCBI): domain Eukaryota; kingdom Metazoa; phylum Chordata; class Mammalia; order Rodentia; family Sciuridae; genus Marmota; species Marmota marmota. The sequence continues at coordinate 22,230,875 of NW_025999977.1, read as the reverse complement.
AAATGGACCACATCATTTCTTTGGAACAGTTTAGTGAATATTTTTCCTACTCTAAAAAACTAAAAAAGTTAATACTTTAGTTGTTATTGATTTGTGCATCCTAGCCAAAATATTGCACTTGAGAAATTTTTCTATAGTGTTGTGAAATATAGGTTTACAAAATTTAATCTTCTGTGTCCAAAAATTCTGTAGTGTTATTATTGGTTTCATTATCCCATATGCCATCTTCAGCACCACTCATATAAGATGTGTCTACTATTAATCCTGCAGTGATCTAAACAAATCGACTTTGGGAAATATACTGACAATGTGCATGCACTGAGAATTCTGGGTTTGTGGTTCTCAGTGTGCAAGGAGACAAATGCACCTCCATAGGCTGCTGGTGAATACATTGCTACTCTGTTTACCTTTTAAGCAGTGTGACCCACAGAATGCTACTATGTGACACTGGATGAAAGATCATAAACTAATTTTTGGACTGAAAAAACGAGGGTTTGATGATTATGCAAAGATGATGATGTTTATGCAGCAAAATACTGTAGACACTTAGGGGTGGGTCCAAATACTTTAATAATGAGCAAGGTGAGCTAGTGACTTGTTTTTTAAAAACGGATATAGCAAAGGTGATGCCATACCATTTCTAAGATTAGGTTGCAAAAACACTGGCTTCTGGCTCGCCCCCTCTTGCTCTCTCTGAGGAAAGGCTGCTGCCACACGTGATCTGCCTACAAAGAAGCTCACGTGGCAAGGAACAGAAGACAGACTCTGACCAACATCTGGTGAGGAACTGAGGCTTTTGGATGAACCACCCAGAAGGAACTGAATTCTGCAAACAACCTATGCACGAGCTTGGAAGCATCAAGTCAACAATACCCAGTTATAACTTCACTGAGGCCTTGAAAGAGACCTCCAGACACTGAACTAAGCTACACCTGCCTCCCTGACACAAAGACTGTCCAAGCAGCTGCTAACTTGGGAGGATAAATTTGGTACCCAGCAAAGAATAATTAATACAAGAATGCTCCATGCAAAAATCTTACCAGTTTTTAACATTTTGGCCCATTAAAGAATGTCTTGATCATATGAGATTTTCATTCATGTGGAATACCTTCTTTGTTTTTTCTTTCCTGTGTATTTGTGGGGGTGGGATACTGGGGATTGAACCCAGGAAAATTCTGCCTCTGAGTTACATCCCCAGACCCATTGTATTTTGAGACAATCTCATTAAGTTGCTAAGGATGGCTTCAAACTTGGAATCCTCCTGCCTCAGCCTCCTAAGTAGCTGGAATTACAGGTATGCACTGTCATGCCACAATTGGACTACTTTATTTCTTGATATTGTCCATAAACAAAAAAAGTTACTGCATAGTACAAAGTTTGACCAGTCGTAATTGACCAACCCCCAAGCTAGTCAGAGAGCAAATGTAAATCCCCAACACAGAGGTGCTAACTAAACAGTAAGAGCAGAACTGAATTGATAGATCAGGGGTAACTGAGAACTCTGAAGGATAGGAAGTGAGACTCCACTTGATCCCCTAAGTCTGTAGTTTTCAACCTTGGCACGAATCAGAATCATGGAGTGGGGCGGGGGCTTGTTAAACTACAGATTGCTGGTGCCCGTCTCCAGAGTTTCTAATTCAGTAGTTCTGAGATGAGGACAAAAATTCACATTTCTAACAAGTTTGATGATGTCAATGCTGCTGGTCCAAAGATCACACTTGGAACTACCTTCACGCTAGTTCTTCCAGACCACTCATAAGGCACCAGAGGAAAGCAAGGCAGAAAGGAGTCAGACTTGAAGCAACTATGAGGCTCTTGCTGAGGTAATTAGGCGGAGGTATTGGGGAGAAAGGAGCCTTGTGACCAGGGGAAATTGAAAAAGGAAATATTGAAAGGGCTGGTTAACTTCTCCACTTCTCCTCCAAATGTTGCAGTTTAAACAGTCCCTCTAGCTACAGAGGGAGAAATAAAATTATACTGTTATTCCTAATGAAACAGCCACACAGCCAAGTTCGCTGGGCATTGGGAAATGAAGTCCCATTCAGCACAGCTCTTACCAGTCAGATGCTCTGAGCACTCTTTACTGCTATAATTAACTCTACCCATTCTGTTTACCTGATAGAATTGTTTTGGGGCTTCCAGATGGCCCTGGCTTCCTCCTGGATTATCAGCAGGAGATCCTGAAAGCCATTCAAACCCTTCAGATGTATGCCTGATCTGATTTATGCCCTTTTGGAACATGGTGAAATTTTCCCTATTGGCATCCGTCGACTCTATTTCCAAGTTGAAAATGATTCAAGAAGTCAAGAGTATGTGATCGTTTTATTCTTGGGTTGTTTTTGAAACACATTTATTTTCTTGATGTTCCAAAGACAGTGATGTTAATAGAGTACTTTCCAAAGCACACAGACCCACGGGGGTGCCCATTTCCAGGTTTGTGGCATCTATTAGCAGATGTCACAAGCAATGGCAGTGTACTAGTAAACAGAGAAGGCCTTTTTATCTGCACCTTGGCTTGTTCACTTGAAGACTTGCTTCCCTTTGCATTTTCCTTATAATTCCTTCCAAACGATTCAAGAGTTCTGTTGTAGCTAGGATAATGTCTAAGTGACAATTTCAGATGCCAACTTATTTTTGTAATTTGGGCCTTGGCTGCCTTCAAGTGATTTCTAGTGCCGAGACAATGCCTCTAGAACCTGCAGCACAAGAGCATTGTGCAGAGATATTCTGGTTATTTACAGAGAAAGGAGGGAGCAAAACACCTTGAGGGATAAGATGATAGAAATTTAACCCCAGGAAACTTCCAGTCTAGCATGGAGAGAGACATTTGTGAGCAAGAAGACTGGTATAACATTTTTGGGCTAAAACACAGTATCCCAAGTGAAAATTGCACATTCAAAAATTTTTTTTTAAACCAATTAGCATACCAGCGACTTGGGTTCAAAGCCAACCTCAGCAACTTAGAGAGGCCTTAAACAACTTAGCTAAAAAAATTTAAAAAATAAAAAAAAAGGCTGGGTATGCAGCTCAGTAGTTAAGCTCCCCTGGATATCATGCTAAGCAAAGTAAGCCAATCCCCCAAAACCAAAGGCCAAACGTTTTCTCTGATAAGTGGATGCTGATTCATAATGGGAGTGGGGGCATGGGAAGAATGGAGGAACTATAGATTGGGCAGAGGGGAGGGAAGGGAGGGGAGGAGTACAGGCATGGGAAAGATGGTGGAATAAGATGGACATTACTACCCTATATATGGGTATGATTGCATGAGTGGTGCGACTCTATATCACGTACAACCAGAGAAATGGAAAGTTGTGCTCCATTTGTGTAAAAAATAAAATTAATTAAAAAAATATATAAATCATGAATTATCTCATTTCTAGAGGCTGCTCCTATATAATGATTGTTTATAATGTTTTGCCAACTGCTAGAATATTCAATATTATAACTAAAATTAACATAAAAGGACTCCCATATATGAAGATATATGAAGTCACATAACAGGAATGAACACTTTCTCCTCAAATATAGGGACTGGTTTTTACCTTTTTAGAATAAAGGTTTACAAAATGACATGAGGCAAGGACCTTGGGAATGTGTCTCATTTAACTGTTCTTTAACATAATATATCCTTTATGACTTGTTTTCTTAGATAATGATCAACATCTGCTATATGTCTTTCTAATCTGAAATGAAATTTATGTTCTGCAAGATGGTGATGGCAGAAGATGTAGCAAGATTTGCATTTGTTCTGTTTACCTATTTTTAAAGTAAAATCATCTTATCAATATTTCTAATATTAAAAAAAGAAAAAACAAACAAAAACCAGTTAGCATAATTAATTTCCAATATTATCAAGTTGTTGTTGTTGTTGTTGATTCCATGATAGAAACAAATAGAGACCTAGATCTGAAAAGTGAACAACAGAAGGAATTTTTTTTTTTTTTTTAGTACTAGAGATTGAGCCAAGGGGCATTTTACCACTGAGCCACATTTTTAGTCTTTCTTTATTTTTTCGTTTGAGACAAAGTTTCTGAGGGTCTAAGTTGCTGAGGCTAGACTTGAACTTGATGATATTCCTGCCTCAGCCTCCTAAGTGGCTGGGATTACAGGCACGCACCACCACGCCCTGCAAGGGAATTCTTTGCTGCCTCCCCCTCCCCTTACTTAGTAATCAAATTTATTTCTTGAATAAACATTTTAACAAGCAAGTGCCCTGATTTCCCTCACACCCTTCTCTCCCTGGCCTCCTTGGCACAGAACTTGTTTGCTATGATTTGAATATCTCCTCCAAAACTCAGTTGGAGATTTAATTGCCATTTCAACAGTAGTAAGAGGTGGGAATTTTAAGAGGTTTTTAGGTCATTAGGGCTCTTCCCTCGTGAATGGATTAACCCATTAAGTCCCCAGCTTTCAATTCAGTATTTCAACAAAATAAACCAAGTGCATTAAAATTGGTTGGAAATCATAATCTAGAGCTTATGTATCCTTTATATATATTCTCACATACATCCATAAGGAAATATATTTTCTAAACATTCTAATCATTCACCTATTACTTTTCTCAAAAGAAAAGAACTCTAAAAACTTAGTATTTATTTCAAAAGTTACCATATGTGGTTTATTTGTGGCTCAGTTTAAGTTTTTTAGGTGTCTCACTTCTGGGATGATGGGTCTTAACAAGTTAATGCTGGGGAGTAGGTTTCTGATAAAAAGGATGACTTCGACCCTATTTCCTGCCTCAGGTGTGCTTGCTTGCCCTCTGCCACATTGTGATGCAGCCTGTAAGCCCTTGCCAGATGTGGGCACCCTGCTCTTATATTTCCAGACTACAGAACTATGACCCAAATAAACCTCTGTTCTTTGTAAATGACCCAGTCTGTGGTATTCTACTATAGCAATGAAAACAGATGACAACAATACTAAGCATTTATATGCTCATTTACTAAGAGCAAAGCATCCACTTATATAGATAGTTGTAATCTTTTGTTTCAACATCAGCTTTTAGAAATAAACCCTCTCTTCGGGGTGCTAACAGGTATATTTGCAAGCTAAACTACTTATTTTTTTTTTTTAAGTTGCAGTATAAAACCCTTTTAGGCCAAGATAATGAGGGGTATTTGCTGACAGAATGGCCATGCATTATCGCAGGTTTCCCACCCTGTCATGATGCTGAGGCTAATGTTCATATGAAACTTCTCTCTGGAAGTTTCAAGGTAAACCTACTTCAGAAATCCGTATGCAGTTCCTCAGGGGACAACCTCCTTTACAATTTAAAGCTTATGAAATGACCAAAAGCTTTCCAAAGCATGGATTTCCCTGGGACTTTTAGATTGTTACACTGTTCATTTTCTCACATCCATCAGATATTCAGCTCCTGGCAACCCAGACCCACGAGTCCATTCACTTCCCATGGAGTTGTTTACATCTACTTTGAAGGTCTTTTCAGTTAACCTTTTTCCTGACCCACCCTACAATTTCCTCTGGTTTGTTATTTGACATAGTATCCAAATAATTGACCTAAGTCATTTACTTCCTTCCTATAAAAGCTTTTTACTGCTACCACCAGGCTCTTATAGAAGTCTGTCTTTCTGAGCAAGGATTCAAGATTTTCTTTATTCTGGACCCTGGTACACAGTCTCCAGAGTAAAACCCTGTGTTTTGAGCTGCTTGTTGGGGGATGGGGCAGGTATGAGTACAAACTCAGCTACAGTGTGGTATGACATAATTAATCCGTGAGTACCAAGAATAATGAGATCTAAAGCAAACAAAACATTTCATGGGAAGGGCCTTCTGAGGTTATAATCACCAGGCAAGTGCAATTAATTTCAGTGTGTTACTTGTTTCTGTGAGAGGAGCTTATTTTCTAAAATGGTTTGTTTACCTCTGAAAACTACTTATAGTCAATTATTTTAATAAGCCTTATGTTTATCAACATTACAAAGCCAAAGTCAAAAGATCACAAACACCAAATTAGTGGATTCTGAATCTAAGGAGTAGAAGCATCACTGGATTTACCCAAAGCAGAGATGGGGTATGTGTTTTAATTTTCTCAAGTAGCACCGAAGGCATCCCCCAATCTCCTGCTCCTAAGGCAAACTAATCCTTTCAGACTTCACCAGTCCTATCTCTGGGTCCTGGAGTCTAGGTTATTACTCAATATTTGCCCTTTTCTCTCCTGGAAAATCCCTAATGTTTAGTGCTTTTTCATATCTAAACTGTGCTAGTGTCTCAAGTCGACCTTGATGAAGAATTTCCCAAATGTGAAACTGGCACCAAGAAGTGTTTTTAAATTGGCAGATGAAACAGATCTGAGAATATTACCATTAGTTCCCCGAAGCCAGTTCTCCTAGTGACAAGGTATGAATTTGGGTAGATGACTAGATAGTCTGAGATGTAGACTGGGGTTAACAAACTAGAGTTCTGTGTCCTAAATGTCCAAGTGATCCACCAGTCACGTAATCTGAGCCTGATAATAATAGAAATACAAATGAATAATGTCACGTTTGAGCTCTTTGACAATAAGATATGAACATGAGCTGAATGTCAGGAGATATGAATATAACCCTGATACCTTCACTAATTATCATCTATATTAAAGACCTACTCAATGCAATGGTTTTATGTATATATGTATGTATTTATACAAGTATTTTGTGATACTGAGGGTAGAAATTAAGGGCACTTTACCACTGAGCTACAATTCCAGATCTTTTAAATTTTTTTTTTTAAATTTTAAGACAGGGTCTTGCCAATGCTGGCCTCAAATTTGCAATCCTCCTGCCTCAGCCTTCCAAACAGCTGGGACTACAGGCATGCACCACTGCGCCCACCATTACAATGGCATTATAAGTCAGTGGAACCTTCTGCTCAAAAACAGGTCAGGGTGTGGAAGGTTCATTCCACCATCTGTTATTCCATCAGTAAAGTTCTACTCTTTAATTTTGACAGATGAATCCTCTACTGAAATACAAATATCCCCTGAAGGAATTATGCTAATCTCTTATCAGTTGACAAATAGTTTGTATTTTAGCAAAGATTAGTACAAATGCAACACAAGCAGGGGAGGGAAGGGAAAACTCAGGCTGACAAGGGAGGGAGGAGAAAACTGAAACAAATTCTGTTACATGTATAAAACGGCTTGTTATAAGGACAACTTTATTTCTGCTTGCAATTACTCCTGTTGGCCATCTGGGGATAAAGGTTGGTGGCTTTCTGGATCATGAGGTGAGATTTTTCAACTTTGGTGATGAACAACAGCAGCCTTGGAACTTGCTAGCCTCAAGGCATGTTCGTCTTCCTTTCATTGGTTAAAAAAAAAAAAAAATCACATTTGCTTGATTTTCACAAAGTGCTCAGCTGTCCAACTGTCATTTTCACCGGGGACGCTCAACAACACAGAAAAGCATAACACGTGACCCCTATTTACCTTTCTCTTTTCATGAAAATCTGTAATACCAAAACTATCCCTAATGCCAGAATTGATAGGAGAGTTGCATTTTGAAAACAAAAGGTAGGGAGGACCTATTTTAGATTTTCTTCCTGGCAGTCCAAAATGTCTAGCCATCACCACTAATTGAATTAACAGGCAAAATGAACCCCGAATAGCTAGTACAAAGGAAGGAAGTTATAAATACCAACAGTGGCCTCAGGCCAATTATAAAAACAGGCACAATAGCAGCCACTCATATTTTCTTCCTGACACACATAATTATGGATGACAAATACCCCATTTCCTCGTTTCAAATAAGGTATACTGATGATGGTTAGCTTTATATCATAATTCTTAGGTTACAGAATATCCAAGAGATATTCTTTCTAAAGTAGAAGAATTAACATTGCCCAGAGATGGGTCTGAAAAAGGGGACTCTAATTTCCCCTTTCAGAGAGATTTTGAGCATGTTTCCATTTGCACAAAAGTAGAAGCATTCTATTAGGTAGAAGCATGTTCAGATTGCTATTGTTTAAATCAAAATATGGGTTGAAGGTGAGTATTGATGTTAAGTGGCCAAAGGGGTGGACTGTAATAGCTCTGCTGATTGCTCTTGGTACATATTCCAAACTCCTCACAGAGAGTCTTCCTGTACTGCAGAAACCAGAGAAAGAGAGTGAAAAAAAAAAATGGCATTTCTGGGCCAGGTGCACCCCTGCAATCCCAGATATAATAAAGGTATTTACAAAAGGTATAATAAAGAGATGTATTTAAAAAAAAAAGAAAGAAAGAACTTAAACCTCTGGGGCTAAAAATAAGAGATAAGAACAATATTTTGAAAGCTGTCCAGTGCCAGTGAAGAAAGGAAAGAAGTAAAATAAATAAATAAATAAATAAATAAATAAATAAATACATTACAGAATTTTCATAATTTTCAAGAATTAGTGGTACTAGGTAACATGGGAACTGGGGTAAAAGGAAACCTAAGGCTGAAATAAGGACTAGATGAAAGATGCTGGAGAGGCAGTAAGAGCTCTGAGCGCCTTCCACACTCCACATTGCTGGGTAACTGCCCCCCACCCCCCACCCCATTCCCTAGCAGAGCCTGCAGGTTTGCTTGCAATGGAGGGAAGAATGGGCATTGGAACTAGGGAATGCCAGGTCCCACTGAGGGCTGGGTTCTATAACAACAAATGGCCCACCCCGGTGTCCCAAAAGTGAACCTGTAAGTTATAAGTCCCGAGGCAGGATAGAAAAAAAATAGGAAATAGGAAGGAGACATGAAGAAAGACAAGAAAGAAAATATTTAAATTCAGAAGTTCTGCATACTTTTCCAGGTCTGTCAAGAGAGTCTCTCTTCCAGGCCTGTTACTTCCAAGTTCCTGGGAAATCTGTAAATCTACCTGTGCACTGTTAATTAACTCCCCCACTAAACCAATTATGCTGTGAGAGATACCATATTCTGAGGAACCTATAATTTAAGGAATTCTCCGGGTGCTATATACCAATCAGATAATGAAAACCAAGTCAGCTTGAAGATCCTAAGAATGACCAGACCATCAGAATCCCAAGATCAATGGAGTGATAGCACTCCTACATACCTTTCCGTCCCCACCCTTCACCAAGTTTCCTTTAAAAGAAAAGCCAGGAAAGCCAAAATTGGGTCTCTTACTCTCCAGATGGTCCACATCACATCATCCCTCGATTGCATATGCCTCACTGTATCTGCAATCACTTGAGACTGTCCTCATGCTCCCTTGAATGTGTGTCTACTTTTCTGAGTAAACCTCTGTCTGTGCTTGATTGAAATTCTTTCTCATAGTGTATGCCAAGAACCCAGCTAGTCCTGAGCTGAATTTTGCCTTCTCTCTGGGAACTCCTTGGGCCCTTCTTGGGAGACACTTCTTCTCCCATGGCAGTCCCACTCAGGCTTTCAGTGTTTTCATTTTTCACTTTAGTTGTTTAACTATGGCTTTTTGTTATTATTGTTGTTCTTGTACTAGAAATTGAACCCAATGGAGCTTCACACCCCCAGCCCTTTTTATTTTTTAAAATTTTAAGACGGGGTCTTGCTGAGTTGCTTAGGGCCTCCCTCAGTTGCTGAGACTGACCTTGAACTTGCAATCCTCCTGCCGCAGCCTCCTGAGCTGCTGGGATTACAGGTGTGTACCACCAGACCTGGCTAAGTATGACTTTCCTTTTTTTAAATTTATAATTTAGACAGTAGAGCAATGCACAGAACTTGAGTGTACAGTCTAAGCAGTTTTGACAAACGCATGCACCCAAGTAACTCACACCACTACCAGAATATGGAACATTTCCAGTTCCTTTATTTATTTATTTTGGTACTGGGGTTTAAACCTAGGGGTGCTTAACCACTGAGCCATATCTCCAGCCCTTTATATTTTTTATTTTGAGACCAGGTCTCTCTAAGTTACTCAAGGCCTTGCTAAATTGCTGAGGCTGGCCTTGAATTTGAGATCCTCCTGCCTTAGCCTCCTGAGTAGTGGGGATTACAGGTGTGAGCCACCATGCCCAGCTTATCCCTTACTTTAAATCACGAACAGACAACTAAGAATTACCCACTTTCTCAGGCAAGATGCTATCATCAAGATGCTAAAGACTAGAGCAAGAAAATAGAAAAAAAGAAAAATAGTAGCTTAGAAGAAAGAACTTTATTTAGGTAAAATAAATCATACTTTAAAAAAATGATATTAATATCCTTGGGGAGATTAGGTTCTGCACATCGAATGCTATGAAAAAAAAATGAAAGAACAATAACAAAGAAAGAGCTCTTAGATGTTGAAAACCTAATAATAGCAATAAAAAAATTTTTTAAAAAGCAATAGAAATTTTGAAAGATAAAGTTGAAGAAATTTCCCAGAAAACAGCAAAAAGACCAAAAGAAGAAAAATAGGAGAAGTGGAGTCTGGTCAGGAAATCCAAAATCTAAATATCAAAGGAGAAGAAAACAACAATGAATAATTCAAAAGCATTTATTCAGGGTTTCCAGACTTCAAGGCCCACTGGTTGCCCAACAGAAAGGGTGAAAATTAGATTCACATAGATAATGCCCTACAAAACCCATTGAATACAAGGAGAAAATGCAACCAAAAAATGGTGAGATATGGGGCCTGGGGATTTAACTCACTCCTCTGTGGAGTGCTTGCCTCACATGCACAAGATCCTTGGTTCAATCCCCAGCACTGAAAAAAAAAAAAAAAAGAAAGAAAGAAAGAAAAGAAAAGAAAAAGAAAATACCAGCAATCAAAATTTATTCAGATTTCTCAGTTTGTAACATTTGAAACTAGAAGTCAATAGCCATGATGGCACATAGCTATAATTCCAGCTACTCCAGAGGCTGAGGAAGGAAGATTACAGTACGAGGCCAGCCTTAGCAATTTAAAGACACTGTCCCAAAATAAAATAAAATGGTCTAAGGATATAATTCAGTGGTAGATTGGCTGTGGGTTCCATCCCCACTATCCCGCCCCCCCCCAAAAAGAGGGAAAGAACCTTAAAGTCAGTGGAACAAAGCCTTCAAAATTCTAAAAAAAAAAAAAATCTAATCTATAATTATCTATATAGGGGCCTCACCAATAGAGCAGGAAAGTAGTTAATGATGTTTTCAGACATCCAAGATCTCAAAAAATTTACCCTCTAAATACTCTCTTTCAAAAAGCTACTGGATAATGTGCTCTATCAAATTGTCAAAAGTACATCAAAATATGCTATCAACAGAGTAAAAGAATAACCCTCAGAAGGAGAGAAATATTTGCAAGTCTGATAACCCCTAAATTAAAAAAAAAACTGATTTAAAAATAGGCAAAAGACTAAGACATGTCTTTAAAAAAGATTCACAAATGGTCAATATGCACAAGAAAAGATGCTTAACATCATTACTCATTAGGGAAATGGAAATCAAAACTGCAAAGAGATATTACCTCATATTCTTTAGGATAGCTACTATAAAAAATATAGCAATAGTTGGCAAGAATTTGGAGAATTTGGAACATTTGTGCACTGTTGGTGGGAAAATAAAATGGTACCACCACTGTGAAAACAGTATGGAGTTTCCTCAAAAAATTAAAAATAGAATTACCATATGGTCTCTCAATTCTACTTCTGGGTATATGCCCAAGAGGATTGAAAGTAAATTCTTAAAGAGGTATTTGTATACTTTTGTTCATAGCAGCATAATTCATAATAAGAAAAGCATAATAACAACTTTATTGTCCACTGATGGATGAATGGATGAGCAAAATGTATACTCATAAAAAGAAATAGTATTCAACCTTTTAAAAAGGAAACTGTGCATCATGCTAAGTAAAATACATCCATCACAAAACGACAAATACTGTACGATTCCACTTATATGAGGTGCTTATATGAGTAATCAAAAACATAAAGACAGACACTACACTGAGGCTGGGGCTGGGGCTGTAGCTTAGTGGCAGAGTGCTTGTCTGGAATGTGTGAGGCACTGGGTTTGATCCTTAGCACTGTATAAAATAAACAAATGAAATAAAGGCATCTGTTCATGTACAAATACAAAACAAACAGACAAACAAAAAAACCAGACACTAGACTTGCTGTTGTCAGGGGCTGGAGGGAGGAGGGAATGAGAAATTATTGCTTAATGGGTAAAGAGTTTTATGAGATTAAAAAGTTCTGGAGATGCACCATTCTTGTCTTTATACATGTACTTAGGGTAATAAATTCCATTTCATTTCACAGTCTTTCCTACCCCCATGCCCCCTCCCTTCTCTCCGTCCCCTTTTCCCTATCTAAAGTTCATCTATTTCTCCCATGCTCCCCCACCCCATCCTCATTATGAATCAGCCTCCTTATATCAGAGAAAACATTCGGCATTTGGTTTTTTGGGATTGGCTAACTTCACTTAGCATCATATTCTCCAACTCCATCCATTTACCTGCAAATGCCATGATTTTATTCTATTTTAATGCTGAGTAATATTCCATTGTGTATATATACCACATTTTCTTGATCCATTCATCTGTTGAAGGGTATCTAGTTTGGTTCCATAATTTAACTATTGTAAATTGTGCTGCTATAAACATTGATGTGTCTGCATCCTTGTAGTATGTGGTTTTTAAGTCCTTTGGGTATAAACAGAAGAGTGGGATAGCTGGGTTAAATGATAGCTCCATGGGCTGGGGATGTGGCTCAAGTGGTAATGTGCTTGTCTGGCATGCACAGGGCAGTGGGTTTGATCCTCTGCACCACATAAAAATAAAATAAAGATGTTTTGTGTCCACCTAAAACTGAAAAATAAATATTAAAAAATTCTCTNGATTTTTTTTTTTTTTTTGTACTGGAGATTGAACTCAGGGGCACGCAACCACTGAGCCACATCTTCAGAGACAGAGTCTCACTGAGTTGCTTAGCACCTCATTGTTGCTGAGGCTGGCTTTGAACTTGTGATCTTCCTGTTTCAGCTTCCCGAGCCACTGGGATTACAGGCATGGACCACTGCGCCTGGCTGTGATGTGTTCTCTTTTTTTAAAGACAAGTTTTGTTCTTTAAAAAAATTTTTTTTTGTAGTTGTAGATGTATACAATACCTTTATTTTATTTACTTATCTTTATGTGGTGCTGAGGATCGAACCCAGGGCTTCACACGTGCTAGGCAAGCGCTCTACCACTGAGCTACAACCCCAGCCCTGTGATGTGTTCTTAAATGAACAATTTCAGAGGGTGCTTGAATTCTCCACCTTCCTGACAACTACACTCCCTGGCAGGGCAGTTCAGTGATAAAGTTCCAATAAACATAATAAAGAGCCCAAACTATCCCACTCCTATCAGCCTCCCAACAATTCTGTAAGCACCTAAGTCCCTGCATTCAGTGCTCTTTTGCTTGAAATAGGCAGAGTGGTTTGTTTCCTATAATTAAACTTTAACTGATAGAATTGATTATATGGAATTTTCAATAGAAAACCTACAAACCAGAAGGGTATAGTGTGCATGCCTGTACTCTTATTCACTAAGGAAGATGAGGTAGGAGGACCTTGGATTCAAGGCCACCCTTAGCAATTTAGAGAGACCCTGTATCAAAGTTAAAAAAAAAAAAATTAAAGTTCTGGAATGGCTAGGTGCAGGGGCTTATGTATGCCTGTGGTCTCAGCTACTTGTACTTGGGAGGCTGAGGCAGGAGGATCCTGAGTTCAAAGCCAGCCTCAGCAACTTAGTGAGGCCCTTAACAACTTACCAAGACCCTGTCTCAAAATAAATTTTAAAAGGACTGGGGATGTGACTCTGTGGTTGAGCATCCCTGGGTTCAATCTCCAATACTGTAATAATAATAATAATAATAATAATAATAATAATAGTAATTATCATTATTATACATTTTTTAAAAAGCAAAACTTACTTTTAAATCATTATAGTAATTTATTTGTGTCTCTTCTATGCACTATATGCTACCAAAATGAGTGTTATGGTGCTAAACAATTCAGAATCATCTATGGGATTCTCTTTTTTGTGTGCTAACTAGTGGCACATCAAAAAGTACACATCAAATATCAAATCAGGGTCAGCATGTTTAAATTTGTTTTTAAAGTTTATTCTGAACATAGACTGAATAAATTAGTTGGTATTAAGAAGACCTTTATTTTATTCATTTATTTACATGTGGTGCTGAGAATTGAACCCAGTGCCTCACACGTGTAAGGCAAGTGCACTACCACTGAGCCACAATCCCAGCCCAAGGATTATTTTCAACAAAGCATATTTTGTATGATTTTAATTGATGAAATGAATATGATTGGCAGGATGGTGGCTTATTGTACTTCTTGAGTATTTTCTAATTAAGTAATTAAAAGGTATGTCAAAGAAAACTAGATGGTTCCAGGGTTCACTTTTCTGTGACTCAGCATTCCTAAATGACTCTTAACATGTGGTTGGGGTGGGGGCAATTAGGACAGCTACTGGCCCATAACAGTAACAGGTTCCTTACCTTTCCTTCATGATGATACTGTGGGAGATAAGGATGATTCTGATTCTCTTTACTTTGTTCCCAATGTGAATTGGATAGCGTGTGAATAAAAAAGGATGAAACATGGGAAATGATAACCACAGAGGACCACGGAGCATACCATTGAGATAATTTGTTTATTTTGGAGGCAGTTTTTTATATTTACATTTAATACAGTGACATTTTTGTATGTGCTTTTAGAAGAGGAACATCGATGGATAAGAGAGCAATTGACTAAGAAATCACAGCTGTCTGTAAATGCAGACACACAAATTCTGGCACAGAACAAACAACAGCAAACATCTGAGTCTGAGTTTTCAGAAATTTATTCTACATTAATGAAGTCGCCATTCAGGGCAGAGTAAGACAGAATTGCTTTGACTCTCAGGCCTATTGAAGACTGACTGGAGCTTTCAATTCTTGACCATATGTGAATTATCCACTTGGCAGATCACTGTTTCCTTGAAATTCAGCCAGCATAACCCCAAGTGACCTGTTCTGCCTAAGTTATTTTTAGGAAACACTAACTTATTTAAACACTAGACTATGCAAAACCATATGGGGTGAATATGTCAGAGATTTAAAACACACACACACACACACACACACACACACTAAAACTAAAGGTTTTTTTGGATCATGCAGAGTTTTGGAATTAAAGTTATCTTAAGAGCTTTTGTCCAATAGGTTCATTTTATAGCTGACAAAACAAGCACAGCGAGGTTTACTGACTTGCCA
The DNA here is from genome assembly GCF_001458135.2 of Marmota marmota marmota. Lineage (NCBI taxonomy): Eukaryota > Metazoa > Chordata > Mammalia > Rodentia > Sciuridae > Marmota > Marmota marmota. The sequence continues at coordinate 22,215,715 of NW_025999977.1, read as the reverse complement.
AGAATAACCTTTAATTGTGAAATTAACATGTTTAAATCTTAGCTTCCCTTCCATTAGCCTGCACATAAGGGCATTTTGGGAATTATTTTTAGAATTCTCTGTGATATGGGGGAAATGATCCAAGGCCAGACCAAAGTTCCTAAAAACAGAACTGGACTCCAGGGACCACGGGCTGACACCCTGAGGTCAGTGGCAGGAGGACAGAGCCTGCCAGGTGTCCTTTTGCTTGTCTTTATCAGCCAGGGCTGTGATGAGTGTTTAGAGACTGTCCTCTTTCCTTTCATTTTATTTTGTAACTGAGACTGTTTATTGCTGTATTGTATGTCTTTCCTGCAAGTACACCTCAGTTGCGTTCTCTGAGCTATGGAATCTTAGGGACGCGGAGGACCCACAGGAGGCTGGAGAAACAACCCAGAAGCTAATTGAGCATGCGCCAAAACTGCTAGAGCCGGAGGAGAGTGACGCTCATCGCGTATATTTAGTGCTGCTGAGCAGCTGGGTGCCAGAAATTGTGAAACTTCATGCCGTGGAAGCTGCTCAATGGTGGCCTGTGGGGGACCTGCAAGGAACCAGCAAGGGAACCAGTAGGGAGGCAAGATGGTCTGCAGTTGGAGGCTTATGTCTATTTGGAGATGCATGTAGATTTTAAAAGTCTGCACCATCTCACGCCCAAGGATAGCTACTATTAAAACACAACAAAACACAAAACATAAAAAGTGTTAGCGAGGATGTGGGGAAATTCTTAGCACTGTGCGCTTCTGTGGAAAGTAAAATGGTGCAGTCCCTATGGAAAACAGTATGGAGGTTGCTCAAAAAAAACTAAAAATAGGACTACCACATGATCTGACCATTTCTCTTTTGGTTATTTGCCCGAAAGAATTGCAAGTAGGGACTTGAATAAATATCTGTTCACTCATGAAACAATGCAGTGTCCATCAACAGAGGAATGAATAAGCAAAATGGTATGTACATATGATAGAATATTATTTAGCCTTATAAAGAAACAAAATTCTGAGACATGCTACCACCTGGATGAACCTTGAGGACATTATGATATGTGAAATCAGCCAGTCACAAAAGATGAATACTGTATGCTTCTGCTTATGTGAGGTGGCTAGTCCAAAATCACAGAGACAGAAAGTAAAAGAATAATGGTGGCTAGGGATTGAGGAAAGGAGGAATGGGGAGTTATTGTGAGCAGTTTTGCCAGACAAAAAAAAAGTTCTAGAGATTGATGGTGGTGACAGTAGCCGAACAAGGTGAATGCACTTAATACCACCACACTATACAATTAAAAATGGGTAAGATGGTGTATTAGCCAGCTTTCCATCACTATGATAAGCTATCTGACATAGTTACTTATAAAGAAAAGGAGAGCCAGGTATGGTGGTGCACACTTGTAATCTCATCTATTTGGGAGGCTTGATACAAGAGGATCACAAGGCATTTTTAAGAGACCCTTTCTCAAAATAAAATAAAAAGGGCTGGGGATTGTAGATTAGTGGTGTCACACTTGTCTAGGATATGTAACCTATCCCACCCTTCCATCTCCAGTGGGGGGGGGGGGG
>NW_025999977.1:22190494-22214122 GCF_001458135.2 Marmota marmota marmota | reverse complement strand
GGGGGGGGGGGGGAGGTTTTGAAGTTCATGGACAAGATGCCTGCTTCAGCTCTTTTCTGGTGAGGACCTCATAGCAAATGGTGGATGATGGAGTATGTGCAGAAGAAGGATCACACCTCAAACAGGAAGCAGAGACTAGGGGTGCACCACCCCTTTGGAGGGAAAATTTTCAATTGACCTAAGTACTCCCCAGCTGGGTCCTATCTCTTAAAAATTCCACCATACCCAATATTACCACCCAGGGGACAAAGCCTTCAATCACAGTGGACCCTTGGGGGACACTTGAACTATACCCAAGCCACAGCAGGTAGTAAAATTTTTGTGATTTTTTTACCACCATTTTGAAAAAAGGAAATCTGCAATATTCCTAAAATGTATATTAATTGAAAATGTCAAGTATTCAAAGTTTTTTTTTAATTCAAAGAAAGACCACAGACATCTTCCAACCATTCTTCCCTTTGTTCCTTCTTTCTTCCCTTTCTTCCTGCATCCTTCCCTCATTCCTTCCTTCAGACATCTATGGGGTACTTAATATATGCCAAATCTTTTATCAGAACCTCCAATAAAATATACTATGCCCTGCTCATAGTCTGGCAGGGAGACTCCCTAGGTAAACAGACATAGTCATCTATGAATGCGAGTGACCTCTGATAATGTGTGCAGTTTCCCATGGGATCTTGGAGAAAAGATAGCTAATGCAATCTTGGAGATGAAAGGAAATCTTGTTGGAATTTGGGATTCCTAACTGAAGTCTTGAAGGGCAAATAGAAGTCAGCCAACTAAAGAAGGGGAAAAACATGTAAACTATCATAACAGCATCTGTAACAACATTTTTATAGTAACAACACTGCAATGCATATGTTCTTTATCCAACTAATGCTTATTTAACACCAGGTTCTAGGTGCTAGAATATGGAAGTGAGCAACTACATGTATGTAAATACACAGTATTATCAAATTGTGGTAAGAGTTATGGAGAAGAATAGATTGCGGGGGAGGAAAGGGAGTTTTGAAATGAGAGAGAGATGTCACATTAATTTTTCCATGGTGGCTGGGGAGGGCCTTGCTTCAAATGACATTCGAACAGAGGAATGAAGGCAGGGAGGAAGGAGCCTAGAGAAAAGAAGTGGAGGCCAAGGGAATAGCAGGTGCGAACTTTCTGAGGTGGGAGCATGCTGGGTGTGGTTAGAGGACAGGGGCTGGAGTAGAGGAGGAAGAGGGAGAGTATTTGCAGAGGAATTCAGGGCAGAAGGAGGGCAATGCCATGTTATAGGGCATTTGAGGCCACTGGAGGACATTGGCATGTATTATTTGTGAGATGGGAGACACTGGAGGGTTTGGAGAAGAGGAATGTTACGATTTGACTCGGGCTTGAAAGGGAATATTTTATCTGCTCTCTTGAGAAGACTGGAAGGACCAAGAATGGAAATAGTGTCACTGATTGAGAGAATATGGCAACAATCCAAGAAAAATCAATGGTGGCTTGGACCAGGATGGCAGTAGTTGATATTGTTATAATTCAAATATATGTTGAAGGTGGGGTCAATAAGATTTGCTAATAGCTTGGATAGCAAGGGTGAAAGAAAGCAAAATAGTCATGATTGACTCCCAAATTATTGGTCTTTTAAGTGGAAGCCTAGAAATTACATTTATTGAGATGGGAGGCCTGTGGACAAGCAGGTTTGGGGTGAGAGTAGATAGGGAATCGGACAATTGGTTTTGGACACATCAAGTTTGACATCCCTATTAGACATCCATATGGAGGTATCATATGTGTGATATAAAAAGATCCAAAATTCAGAGGAAAAATTCAGCTGAAGGCATAAATCAGAAGTTCCCTGCCTGTGTTGGTTCAAAGTCATGATACTGGAAGAGATCGCTGAGAGAGGAAGTATTGAGAGAGAAGATGTCTAATGACTCAGCCAAAGGGTACTTGGGGCACTCCAGTAGTCAAAGGTCAGGGAGAGAAGGAGGAACCAGCAAAGAATACTGAGAAAGAGCAGCCACAGACATAAAAGGAGAACCCAGAGTGTCTTCACAATCAAGCAAAAAGTGCCTGTTTCAAGAGAGTGAGCAACTGTGTCAAATGCTGAAATGAGGTCAAATACAACAGGGTCTGAGATTTGGCAATTGCACTTAGCAGCATGAAGGTCAGTAGTGAGTGACCTTCTTGAGAGCTGTTTTGGTAGGGTGGTAGGGTGTGTGTTTGGAGCACAACTGAGAGAAAATAGCTTTTAACTATTTGGATTCTCTCTGGTTGGTCTCCTTATCTATAAATTTAGAAGCATGTTAGTACCTTTCCCATAGAGTTGTTATAAAATTTAAAGGAAGTAGCTGGGCATAGTGGTGCATGCCTGTAAACAGCAGCTCAAGAGGCTGAGGCAAGAGGATCACGAGTTCAGACGAGATCGGGCGCGTTCAGGGTGGTATGGCCATAGATGGAGGATCACGAGTTCAAAGCCAGCCTCAGCAAAAGCGAGGTGCTAAGCAACTCGGTGAGACCCTGTAAAATTCAAAATAGGGCTAAGGATGTGGCTCAGTGGTCGAGTCCCCCTCCGTGGTTGAGTTCAATCCCTAGTTCCCCCTCCAAAAAAAAAAAAAAAAAAAAAAACACATTTAAAGGAAGTAACACATTTGAAGTGCCTGGTAAAGATCGAATATGAAGTCCTTCATCTGTATTAGCTATTATTGTTTATATTATTTTTTTAGATTTCAACCATTCAAAAGAAAATTTACACTACTTATCTTTTTTTTTTTAATTTTTAATAATTTTTTATTTTTAATTTTCAGATTAATTATACATGTTTGTTGGAGTTCAATGTGACATTCAAATACATGCATAAAGTGTGTAATGATCAAATCAGGATAATAGGTCTATCACTTCAGATATTTATCATTTATTTGTGCTGAAAGCCTTAAAAAATTTCTCTACTAGCTATTTTGAAATATTTAACCAATTATTGTCGATCATAATTATTCCTACTGTGCTATGGAATGTTAGAAGTTATTCCTCCTACCACCTGTACCCCTGCGCTCAGTAATCATCATCTCTCCACACCTTACTCCTCCAGCCTCTTTTGCCTCTGGTGCCTTTATATTTTAACTAACTTTTTAATCAAGTGAGCCAATAATTTTCACTTTTCTTTAGGTCACTTTGAGTGTAATGCTTGTCATGTGGACTCCTAATAAGAATGTGTTGATTAGTCCCCATCATGACCTGTAAGTTAAATGTACCAGGTTCAGTGACTTTGGGGTACTGATAGTCTCTATTACTCCATATCCTAATCATAGGCTCTTGGCACCATCTTTTCCACACTTCAGGTCCCCATTTCTCTAGGGGTCCCCCATATATATGTCCCTTGTACACTACTTATCTTTACCTTTCTTAAGTTAATCAACCTTTTCTGAAAAGTTTAGGTAAGAATTGCCACATGTAATGACTTTTTTATATTTCTTTCTTTAAATATAGAAATAAAGTGAGGGTATAATAAACAAATACAAAAAAGAGAAGGGGAAGATATAGACAAGACTTAGGGATAGATATAGACAAGACTCCTTTAACGAGTTTTGTTGCCAAGAAGACCAGAAAAATTGCATGCTTGCTGGAGTGTTTTATTTTATTTTATTTTAAGATGAGAGAAATAGAGGAAATGATTCAGTCAAGAGGGAAAAGTGAATGATACAGGATAGGAAAGGGTATCACCAAGAGGGAAGAAGGAATGTAATCAGGTGTCAGATACAGATTTGGCCTTACAGATGCAGCCAGTTCATCTGGGTTGGAAGGCCAGCAGCATCTACAAGTGTCGATGCAGGTGGGTGGGAGATGGAACAGGGGGCATGGGTGGAGTTTCTCTTCATGGCTTTTTCCTGCTTTCTTAGTAAGATATGCTGCAAGATCCTCAGCTGAGGGTAAGTAGGGGAGAGATGTCAGGACTGAGAAAAGATGTGAGAAGCGAGATACTTATGGAAAAGAAAAGGAAAATAAATATCTTTGAGGGGTGAAGGATCTCCTGGCAGCCCTGAGCCTAATGGAGATTGGTGCTAAGGAATTGAAAGGGAGACTAGGGAACGTGTTTTCCAGTCATGTTTAACTGGGTGGATGATGATTCAGAGGAGGTAGAAAATTGACATTATCAGGTTTGGGATTTTGTCAGGCAAGAATAAAGGGTGATTGTAGGAACCATGCAAACTAAGTGGGAAAGCAAGGAGATGAGGCTCCGAGGAGGTGAGGGATAGTGAAGTGGTAGAATCCTGACGGGGTACTTGAAGCAGGCAGTGGCTAGTTAGGAGACAGGTCAGAGGTTGGGTTTCAGAGATGAGAGAGAGGTTGTGGCTATTGGTAGTGACAATGCATGATTTCAGGTGGAGGATGAGACTCCATTAGAGAGGAGAGGCAGAGGCCAAAGACTGGAGAAGACAGTGTACAGGAAAGATCATCTGCATGTGGTAGGAATTAACAGGATTATCTTTGGAGAAAGAGGCAATAAGACAGGGTGAACCTCTTCAAGGAACAATGAAGGGTGACCCCAGGACCCAGAAAAGATTGGCAGCTGTTTAGACGAATGTAGAGATTCAAACTTTGGTTAGAGATGACGTGGAAAGAGGGTGAGTTTAGGAAGAGGGAGGGACAGAGTTCCGAAAGCAGCTGCACAGCGGTTACTTATCCCCCCTCAAGCCCAGCTGGAACATGAGATGTGGCAGGAAAAGCAGCCTTCACTTGAGAAAACTGCTAAAGAAGCCAGGCCTGTGGAGGACCCAGGCCTGTGAGGATGCTAGTTTTCAGTTCGGCCAAGAAAGTGAAGGAAATATAGGAATTTTTGCTGAGCAAGTTGTTGATTTTCTCTAAGCCTGTTTCTCAACTGGAAGGTAGAGCCATGTATCATCATCATCATCATCATCATCTCTGTGATATGAGTTAAGTACTTGGAAAGTATGCAATGGTGAGAACCTTGGGATGGAGAAAGAGCAGTGCCTCTAGCAGAGGACTGCCCTGTCCCAGAAGAGAGACATTACCCACAGCTGAGCACTCGAGTGTGTGCCCGGTTGGCATGAGTTCTGTCTCCCCCTTGGGAGCAGGAATCATTCTCACGGTTATTCTGAATCTCCTAGAGTGCCTAATCTAGGGCTAGGGAACAAAGGTGGCATCTTGGACCTGCTGCCTGCCTGGTCTGGGTTTTTAGGTTGGGAAACCACTTCTGAATCTTCACCACTCTGAAAACAAATAATCTGTAGTTTTGTAGAAATGCCAGGGACAGTTCTGATTGGACCCTACCAAACAATGTTTTTTTGACTGAACATTCATTAAAGTCTTCTCTGGTTAAGAAGGACACAAAACTAGAGGTCCTGAGATTACTTAGTTGCACTTTAAGAAAGCTCTGTGCCTGCAACACTATTTCTAGCCAGCTGCTTCACACATGCCCATTAATGGCCATGACAGAACAATTAATTATTCACCACATAACTTGTAGAGAAGGTGGGGTAGAGGTGCTATCACCAGCTGTCAGAGTTAGTATATTATTCTTTACCAATTTCTACCTTACAGAATCAGCTAGAACAAGGGCACTGAGCCAGAAAAAATGTAGGTTAGCTTTGCCCACCATTAAAAAAAAGGGGGGGGGGTAAGCAGATATGGTGGTGCACACCTGTAATCCCAACTACTTGGGAGGATAAGGTGGGAGGATTGCCAATTTGAGGTCAGCCTGGGTAATTTAGTGAGACCTTGTCTCAAAATAAAATTAGGAAAAAGGGCTGTGGGTGTAGCTCAGTAGTAAAGCACCCTGGGTTTCATCCCCAGTACCACATACACACAAAAATATCACATAAACTGATGGAAGACAGAAAGATAGATAGATGGAGACATATAAGAACATAAATATGGTAAAATGTTAATTACAGAATGTAGGCAGTTATAAGTTTGCTACATAATCCTTTCAATTTTTCTAAAAAAATATTAATAATAAACTGAAATAATTCATACTGATTAATTAATATATAATAAGTACTAGTAACAAATAAATGTATAATATAGTTTTTTTAACCTGGTAACTAATAAAACATTTAAAAGTTTTCATAATTAAATGCTGAAGGGTAAAAGTGGCAGAATGGTTCTTCCCAGGCCAACTGGGTTATTTTACAGATGAGGAAACTAATGCTCAGAGAGCATGTCTGATCCTATTATTCCACTCTTCAAGATCCCTGAAGGTTCCCAATTCCCTTTACAATAAAATCCAAGCTCTTTGGCTTGTCACACAAAGCACTTCATAACCTGTCCTCTGACCACATGTTTAATCCTCTAAGCAAAAGAACAGAGCTGTAATGAAACACACAGGCCAATAATTTGGTGCTCTTTCAATACAATTGTATTTAAAACTAATTTTTACTTATCAAAGCAATATATGTACATAGAGTAAAAGGTCAAATAATGCCAACAGGCTTATAATAAAACACAACAGTCCTGCCCCACCATCACCACCCTATTATCCAGAGACAATTATGTCCAGTTTTTAAAGCTATTTCTATTTCCTTTCATGTTTCTGAGTTTGTGATTCTCTCTTTATTCATCAAGTTAGCTATTATCTATTGAGGTCCTCTTAGTGTAGGTGAGGCTAGTAGTGTTCTTACTCTTTCCCTGCCCCATCACATATTCTTCCAACATAATTGTACCATTCTTCAGTTTAAATCCAAAAATTTGGTATAATTAATATGACTGTAAATACGGTTTGCTGATGAATCAAAAAGTATATTGTGGCTGTGGTGCATGCCTGTAATCCCAGTGGCTCAGGAGGCTGAGACAAGAGGATGGTGAGTTCAACGACAGCCTCAGCAATGGCGAGGTACTAAGCAACTCAGTGAGACCCTGTCTCTAAATAAAATATAAAATAGGGCTGGGGATGTGGCTCAGTGGTCAAATACCCCTGAGTTCAATCCCCAGTACACACACAAAAGTATATTGTGGAAGGTACAGTGGAACATGCCTATAATCCCAGCTACTCGGGAGGCTAAGGCAGAAGGATCACAAGTTAGAGCCCAGCCTGGGCAACTTAGTGAGACCATGTCTCAAAATACAAATAAAAAGGGTTGGGAATGTAGTTTACTGATAGCATGTCCATGGATTCAGTCCTCAGTACCACCATGACCACAACAAAAGAATAAAAAAGAAGCATATTGTGACTACATTTTCTTTCTCGTGTGCCTTTTATTTTCTCTGAAAGTTGATAATTGCCTTGGGTTTTGTTGTTGTTGTTGCTGTTTAGATTTGATTAAACTAATTATAAGTCTTCCTATACACACCAATGATTCTTTAAAACACTTCTCAGTACAGATTTTTTTTCTTGCTGGTAGCATCCTTCTCAGAGCCCTCTATCCCACTTAATTCACCTAGTTGCTTTCTAGGCCCACCACATAGCCTAGTCTTTTCTGTCCTGTATCTTCTGAGACTTCCTTTTGCTATCATTCTGGAAATTCCCTTTACCCAACTCATGTATTGGATCCCCTGTTCCCTGGATCCACTATGTTCTTTCTTGGTTTATTTCCTCTCTGACAGATTTTATCATCTAGTAGCTTTCTGAGAAAGTGTATGTGAAAAGAACATCTTTTTGTGATTTTATATGTATGAAAATACATATACTCAAGCTAGGTTTGGTGGTGCACACCTGTAATCCCAGCAGCTCGGGAGACTGAGGCAGGAAGATCAAAAGTTCAAAGCCAGGCTCAGCAACTGTGAGGCACTAAACAACTCAGTGAAACCCTGTCTCAAAATAAAATACAAAATAGGGCTGGGGATGTGGCTCAGTGGTTGAATGCCCCTGACTTCAATCCCCAGTTTAAAGGAAAAAAAAAATATATATATATATATATATATATATATATATATATATATCCTCACCCATAATCAATAGTTTGTTTTGGTGAATGAATATAGATTTATAGGTTGAAAATCAATTTTACACATCTTTTAAGTGGCATTACTTCATTAGCCTCTAGCTCTCATTCTGGTTGTGATACCTCCAGTAACAAGTCCTGCTTCTTCACATGTTGAAGTATAACATTAGAGAAACACTCTGAGGCAAGGTTTATTTAAAAAGAGGTAACATCAACTTCGTCCAGGAGGGAGCAGAAGGCCATAGCTGGTATCCTGGTATCCTCTTAAGCTTCCTTTCTCCTGTTCTCTTCCCCTGATCTCTCTCCTTCCTGCTTACTGGACTAGGCCCAGGGGATGCCTGGTGGATGGCCAAAAGGTGAGAAGCAGATGGGCTAGAGGGGCCTAGCTGGAGTTATCTGGGCAGGAAGGGGGCGTAATTAACAACTCCCTGTAGGGAGACAATCTGTGGGACAGGTTACCTTAGCAACAGGTTGGAGCACAGGCAGGTTATCTTGATCAGGGTGGAGGAAGGGCTCCAAAGGAATTAACATTTCAATTCCTCCGTTCTCTGGATCCAACCCTTGCCTATCTGCCTGTCTAATACTGGCTTCAGTTGCTGAGAAGTCCAGTAACTTTCTTTCCCTCAGACAGTGAGAATTATTCTTTTTTTCTTTCTCTGAAAGCTTTGCTTCCTCCCACCACCCAAGTTGTGGTTGTTACTGTTCTAGTTTCTAATTGCCTTATTGGAGGAGTCGTTCACACCTCCAGTGATCTTTGTTCATACAGTTAGAAGTTAAAATAAGGTAGTTATAAGCTATTTGGAAGCTATTTGTGTGGGGGTGGCTTTGTCTTTTGGTGGCCTTCATAGTAACATAAGCAAGTAGCTAGCTAGCTTCTTCCTCTAGTATCCTTAAGTTTTAGTGTAGGTAGGTCTCTTCTCCAGTGTTCAGAGAAGGTCTTATCCCTGGAGTTCAGTTTCTCTATGGAAGAATCACCCAATGTCCTGTGAAAGAAGGGGAGGGAGAGGGTGTCATTGAACCTGACAGTGAAGAGCACTGAAGTAGTATTATGGTTTGGCTCTTAAATGTCCTCCAAAACTCACATGTTTAAGGCTTGATACTCAAAGTGGCAGTGTCCAGAGGTAGGGCTTTTAGGAGGTGAATAGGCTCATGTGGGCTCTGACATCACCAATAGATTAATCCACTCTTAGATTCATAACAGGCTGTTGGAACTTGGTGGAAACTGGAAGGTGGGGCCTATTTGGAGGGAGTAGGTCATTGGGTGTGTGCCCTTGAAGGGTGTATTTTATCTCTGGCCCTTTCTCTCTCTTTTTCTGTCTCTCTCCTTCCTGGCTGTCACAAGGTGACCATCTTTGCTCCTCCATACACTCTGTCCCATGATATTCGGCTTCACCACGGGACCAGAAACAAAGGAGTCAAGTAAGTGTAGATTGAAACCTCTGAAACCATGAACCAAAATAAATCTTTCTTCCTATAAGTTGATTTTCTCAGGTATTTTGTCACAGCAATGAAAAGCTGACTAATTCAGGTTCTTACTTCCCACTTTACAGACTCTAGGACTTCACTGACAGCTTTCTAGACTTCTTTCCCAAGATTTCTAACTGATATTCTTCAGAGATTTTCATCTTCCTGCCTTGTAGAGTGGATGGGAACCTAGAGGTCTAGCTGTTCCTTACACACTTTTATTTTTTCAGTGCTGGGAATTGAACCCAGAGCCTTGCACGTGCCAGGCAAGTGCTTGGCCACTGAGGCAGAAATACAATGACAATTTTTCTAAATTGTATTTTGAGACAGGGTCTCTCTAAGTTGCCAAGGCTGGCCTAGAACTTATGATCCTCTTGCCTCAGCCTCCTAAGTGACTATGATTACAAGCATGTGCCACCAGGTCTGGCTTCCATATACAATCTTTAATTATGTCTGTTTTTACTCCCTTTTCTGGCCTCTGCTTTCCAGGTACCTGGTGCTACCAATTCCTGAACCTTTGAGTTCAGGGGAGAGAATCAGCTCCTTTAGATTAACATGGTCCTGGGCAGGGACTTTAGTTTGGCTTTCTTTTTCTTGCTTTAGAGTCACAATTGTCCCCACAATTGTTTGCTAAAGATAAACTCCATTATTATTGTTGTTGTTGTTGTTGTTGATTTAAGGACCTGCTTTATGAGGGCAGTGGGGGAGAGGACCAGCTTTACTCTCTTGTCTTATAACTGGAAGTCTTCCATCCAAATGGATATTCTTTATTATATGTTGTGTGTCCCCCCACACCCATACTGGGCACTGGACCCAGGGGCGCTCTACCACTGAGCTACATTATTTTTCATTTTGAGACTAGGTCTCACTAAGTTGCCCAGGATGACCTTGAACTTGACCTGCCTTAGTCTCTTGAGTCACTGGGATCATAAACATGCACCACCATGCTCATCATTTTTTAAAATTTTTTGTTCAAGAAGGTATTTGTTTTTGTTTTGATTTTTTGTAGTAAAGATTGAACCCAGGGGTGGTCTGCCACTCAGCCATATCCCCATTCTTTTCATTTATTTATTTATTTATTTTTATTTTGAGACAAAGTGTTGCTAAATTGCCCAGGCTGGACCTGAACTTGTGATCCTTTTTTCCTTGGCCTAACGAATAGGGCATTGCTTGATGGAGGGTAGTGGGGGATTTCAAGGGCAGTGCCCTGAAATTTTAAGGGTGCCCCACCATGCCTGGCTGTTTAAAAGCTATTAGAGAAAGCCTTTGGGTGTTCCATGGAGAAATGGTGGAGACAAGGAACAGCTCTGCCTCTGTTAGTAAACCTTACAGTTTGAACAAACTTAGGCCAAAGGGGAGTGGAGTGACTTACATAACTAAACCGCTGAAAGGACAGGGCTGGGTCTTAAGAGAACAAGGCTCTTCCTCCTGTCAGGACTTTTTCTAGAGGTGGTTCCATTCTCTAACTGGTGGGGAATGACTTGGGCTGACACCGTCACACTAACACCATCAGAGAGGAAAGAACTGTCCTCACTGTCACTCTGCTATCCAAGGAAATAACCAAGGGAAGTTTTTTGACTGCCTAAGCTTACAACATAGGTTCACCCTTCTGGGCCCTTTATAAGTTTCATTTGGACTACAAGAGAAAAAGAAAAGTGTCAAGTCCCCAAAAGAAGGGGAAGCAGTTAATACAAATGCTACCTGGGGACATCATCCATGTCCTGCATATTTATTGCATTGTTGACTGACAGCTCAGCATTGACCCTAAATGAAGTTTTCCTTGGACAAGATGGCTGGAAAATATAAGGTTCAGTTACTACTCACTTCCCAAATACCAATGAGCAACTATTGTATGTCACTGGGTACTAGGAACTAAAAGACAAATAAAACCCTGTCCTTGACCTCCAGGAACTCACAGTGTAATTGTAAGAGAGCCTGCAAACAGACTGAGTGCCACAATCCAGATGACCAGAGGACAGAGAGAGAAAGGAAACTGTACTTTCCTCTGTGGGAAAGTATTTTGGAGTGGTGATACAAGCTGAGTTTTAAAAAACATAAATATGAGTTCACCAGACAATTGGGAAGAGGGAAAACACTCTAAGCAGAGGGAGAAGTCTTTTGTACTTGCTTGTTCAAAAAATATTTATTGAGCACTACCAGATACCTGGCACTAAGTAGACATTAGGGATGCAATTCTGAACAAAACAAAATCCCTGTTTTTTTAAGTTTGTAGTATGATGAAATCAGACAACCACATTATCAAACAAATATCTAATCACAAACTGTGATAACTGTCATGGAAGGAAAGTAATAAAGAAGTAGGAGTATTTGGGGGGAAGGGGTCATCACATGGTGTATTCAAGGAACCAGACAGTTCCAAACCAATGGCCAGATAAGAACAGAAGCTCTAAATGTCTTGGACAGGGTAAGAAGTCCATTGCTCTAATTTTACCCTTAGGCATGTTCCATGCTTATAAAATAACTCTTCAACCCCTGGACAGAAAATTATGAATTCTAGAGTTCTTTCCCTCTTTCAGCAAATTTAGCTTATCTGAGGATTTTAAACTTGCTTTTGAAAATTATGGAGACTCAAGTCCAACCTGCTGTCATACTGAAGCCTGCAAGCCCTCCCATCATGTTCCAGTCCATCTGGACTTTCTCAGACTCCTCCAGTGAGTTTTTATTTTTTAACTTCTCCAAACAATTTAGTGTCATAAGACACCTCCAACTTAGAGTTCACCTCTTCCTGCTGAATGCGTTAAGGACAACAACAGTTGGAGACATTTTTAACAGCTGACTTTGGATTACTCTCTCCTACTTTAAAAATGACTTATATTTTTTATTCCCATTTAGCAAACCAAGGCTGCCAAGATTTGTCTTTATATGTGATATCACCAAGTTGTGGTGAGTCAATGGACTACCCCACAAAGCACCAGCTTTCTGATAATGTCAGGTTAGATTCTTTTAAGTCACAGGCTTAATATCTGCCCTGTCTCAATTCGCATTTCCAAAAGATACCCCCCTGAAGCAGCCTATTAAAGGCTTCACCTAGAGATCAAGTCCGGGAGTACCCAGAACAACTACCTAGTATCCTCAGCAAAGATGCAAAGTAGGTATGGTTTGTCTGTTTGTAGCCCACATCTTTGCCTCTCCCATGTGTCTTCTTCTCAACCCCCATGTTTGTGCTCCTAGCTCTAGTGAAAAACTCCTTTGGAGGGAGGCATGGGGAGAGAGATGAAAAGAACTGTCTTGGAGTGACTCTGACAATTAATCATCCTGCCTGGGAGTACAGAATGTCCATGCATACACACCCAGACTGTTCTTACACATCTTGAAAGAAAGGCCCTTAGGGAAGGAGAAAGGAGCCTGTGGGAACAAGATAAGTGAGCAAAGAGGTTCTGTTGCAGAGGATCTCTGCTGAGAACTCTGCCTTTGGGAGCAGAAAAGGAGCCATCTGTATTTCTGGCTACCAGATAAAGATAAAGTTGGGCACCAGGTAAGCCTTTTGGAAACTTGGTAACTTCCTGATGTTATTATTTTTGCCTCCCCTCTCTGTTTCCCCATGTAATTTGGAGATCAGCCTCAGCAACTCAGTGAGACCCTGTCTCAAAATAAATATAAAAAGGGCTGGGGATGTGGCTCAGTGGTTGAATGCTCCTGGATTCAATCCTTGGTACCAAAATAAAAATTTAAAAAAAAAACAACACTTTTTTTTTTTTTTTGAGAGGGCCTGTGTGCTTATTTAGATGCACAGAAAGAGGAGATATAGCCCAATCCACATCCATTCTTGGAGGAAAATGAGAGCTAGGAACTCAAGAGTTTAACTAGGAAGAGTTTTAGAGTTCTGCACCAATCTTGAGAGCAGTACATCCTTATCCCCCCAGAGATCCATGATTTTAAATTAATTCTCCTTCCTTACCTCTAATCCAAGCTTGAACAAAATGGGAAGAGAGAGTGCCTGGAACACCATGAGAGAATTGAAGAAGGTTTCACAGAGGAGGGAGATGCCTAACAGCTTTTAAATTTGGTATCATCTCTAATCAAAAAAATTGTAAGATATCTATATATCAGCCATGGAGCCTGGTCAGTCTCCATGGGATCTCAGGGCAAGCATCATTTTCCAAAAGGAATACCTACTTTGTATTTCATTCTTGGAAGAAGGCAGGGCAGAGCCTTTCCCAAGAGACATAACAAGTGGAAGAATGTTTTAGAGTCTGCTAGATCCACTTCAGAACCCTTGATTTCCTTGCATTTATTCCCAAGGGTGATTCTATTCACCAAGTATAAATGGCAAACACTTTACATTAATGACTTCAGTGTGAGTTCCTGAGCTCTACAGAGTTGTGGTTATGAGGGTGGCTTCGGCAGTCTGCCTGTGTTAGAATCCATGCCTCCTTCACTTAATATAGTGTTATCTTGAGCAAATATCTAAATTCCCTAAGCCTGTACAATGAGGATTATAAACCCTTGACATGGCCAGACTAACAGCAGTACAGACCTGACTGCTGCTAAAATAACAACAAATATAATAATCCAAATTGGGCACATCACTTACATAGCAAAGACAATTGACAGGCCTAATCCTGAGTGGGCAGATACCACTTGCAGATAGCTCAGCACTTATATAATACCTAGTGGATAAAGCCAAACATTAGCAACTCATAAGAAACACCTTAAGACTCTTTTCTTAATACAGAAGAGAGCTGGTTTGTGGTTTTCAGCTTTTAAAGATGTGGTAGCTAACCCCAAGCTGGCCCCTCAACAATCCACACCTCCAGATATTTATGCCCTTGGAGAGTCCTCTCCCACTTAGTATCAGAGTTGGTCTATATGATGGCTAGACAATGGCAAAAATGATGGATGTCATTTCTGAGCTAAGTAATAAAGACATTGTGGCTTCCCCCTGCTTTCTCTTGGACTACTCTTTCTGGAGGATTCCATAGCTGCAGGCTTGGGAAAGAGACCTATGAGACCTGAGGTCTTTGCCAACATCTAGGAAGTAACTGAGGCTCTTGCCAAAAGCTACAAGGGTCAGCCTTCTTGAAAGCCACTCCTGCAGCACCGGTCAAACCTTCTGATGACTGTGGCCTTGGCTGACATCTTGGAAGCAACCTAGTGAGAAACCTGGAGCCTGAGACATGCAGAAGACCTACGTCCAGATTCCCAACCCCCAGAAACTATAAGATAATGAATATTTGTAGTTTTTAGGAGGTAACAGCAATAGACACCTAGTATAAAATGTTTTCTCACTCTTAAGCCTCAGCCTCCAGAGCCAATTCTCCTGTATTATTGACCAGTAGCAGCAGAACTACCTACTCAGAGATTACTCTCTGGGAAGACTAAGCAGAATACTACATGCAAAGGGCTTAGTTGAGCCTAGTACATGGTCAGCATTCAGCCAATGCCACTTACCACTACTACAAAGAAGTATAGGCCTGTGGGCAGTTGTGAGGAGTTGCTCTGGATCTTGGCGCCTGGAAGTCTTAGGGCACAGCATAAAGAGTGAAGACTTAGAGGGAAGGGAATGGACAGGAAATCCTATGGCATCTTTCCACTCTAAATAGCTTACAGGGAGCAAGTGCCTAGCTGCGAAGCAAGGCTCCCTTCCATGGGAGCAAGAGGAACGGTATGGAGGAGGAACATTCCCTTTTCTTGGTCCTAAATTATTAAACAGTATCAAAAAAACGTAGAAAACATTTGTACTAAGTAAAGAAAAGAAACAGGAAATTAAAGTGGTGGAAATCATCTTTATCTGCTTAATTTTGTCCTGAATCTACCTTGCTTATTTGCAGCTTCTATTGGGCCAATTAGAAGGCGTGCTGAGAAACACTCCTTTTGTACACAGCCGTGCACTTTGCAGCTCAGTACAAAGCACAAAGATATGGTCTAGTATCTGCTTGTGGCCTAGTCCACCAGATACAATCTACACGGAAATGTGGTAAGCTTTGGGGGTTGCAAGCTAGGAGGATGATTATCAGGCCGTTCATACTCAGCGGAACCACACCAGAAGGGAGTTTTAGACACACACACACACACACACACACACACACACAGTAAAGGACCTGATCTGAAAGTTTGTCAATTAGTGTGACAAACTAAAGTGATTAGAGAGGAGAGAAACTGAAGAACAAGAGCCCAGAGTGGCAGACAACTAAGTAAAACAGGTCTGTTGGAGCAATGTTGGAACTAATTTGGTGAATGTGAAGTTTTTTTTTTGGAACCAGGGATTGAACTGAGGGTATTTAACCACTGAGCCACATCCCCAGCCCTTTTTATTTTTTTATTTTGAGGCAGGGTCTCACTAAGTTGCTTAGGGCCTCACTAAGTTGCTGAGGCTGGCCTCTAACTTGAGATTCTCCTGTCTCTGCCCCTGGAGGTGTGCATCACTACACCTGGCTTGAAGCACTATTCTTAACTACACTAGAAGAAGCATCACGATTTTTTTTTTCTGTTTTCCTCACCATTGCGTTCCTGTTGCCCAAAATCAGAGCTTGGCACATAATAGGTACTTGGTAAATATTTGTTGAAGAAATTAATGAATTTGTGACTTAACATAGCTCAAGATCAGTAGGGGTAAATTTCAGAAAACCTATTACTATTATTTTTTCACTGCTGGGGATTGAACTAAGGAGCACTCTACTACTGAACTACATCATCAGCACTTTGTAGTTACTAGTAGTAGTAGTAATAGTATCATTTTGAGACAGGGTTTTGCTAAGTTGTTGAGGCTGGCCTCAAACTTACAATCCTTCTGCCTAAGCCTCCTAGTTGCTATGATTGTAAGTGTACCACTGTACCCATCAAAAAACCTAATATGCAAGGGTATGAACAGATTTATTCTAGATTATGCCATCTCCCATATAATTCAAGAGTCAAATGTGCATTATGTATTCCACTTGGAGACTTGGATTTCAAGTTTTCTTGTTTCAAAACTTTGAGATCCACTCACTTATTAAAGAATTAGAGAGAGTATTGTAATTTTGTGGGTTGTAGAAATAGAAGAGAGAAACAAACTGGCTATTTCTAAAACGTTTTATGAGAAAATTATAGTTTGAACTCATAGGTCAACATAGAATTAATTGTCCCTTGGGGTTGTAAGGTACCATATTTTTAAGGATAGAAATATTCAGCTCGTAGTCTAACACATGGGACCTCAAATGATTTACCACCTTTTCAGAAACTGCTTTGATAAGACCAACTCTTTAACTCAGGCAAAGATTCGACCAGATTGCTCCATAGCTGTTGTTTCATTTGTCTGAATAAAGCAGAAATCTAAGCAATTGTAATATCTTTCCTCTGCTATTCCTGGTAAAGAAGAGAGACATACGTGAACTCCGTTTGACTAGAATCCTTTAGACTCTATCCTTAGGATTTTGAATCATTTCAAAAGTCTCTTGCTGAGTAAACAAATCTCTCCACACAGGGAGATACCACAATAGAAAGTTTGCATCAGAATCCTTGTGAGAAGGAGTCAGTCCTCCACTGTCTGTCCACAGTTGAGTTGGTCTGAGCTTCTTCAGAGCTTGATTTGGGAGTAGTACTGTCATCTGAAGCCATTTTGCGTTGAATGACAGCCATCTGCTTGCCATGTGCCCTTTTTATTTGAACAAACAAAACAATCACCCCACATGAAACCCATTAATTAGTAATCCTTCCAAGACACTTAGCCTAACTCAGAGCAATAACCCCTCTCGCTGCAATTCTTTGGGTATCAAGAATGGACCATGATGAGCACACCTCGGAAGTATTGGAAATGTTTGTGTGTTTCTAACATGAAAAAAACATCCCTGATCATCATTTTTGGAAACTTTTATCTTCCCATCTGTCTGTAATCGGATTACTCATAAGATGCACAAAGAGTGGGTGAACAATTATTTACATGAACACTGGCTTAAAGCACTAAATTTTGACCATACTAATCCTGGTTTAAAATGCTATATGATTTGCTATAATCCTCTATTTGTAGTCATGATATGTTTTCTTATCTTCACAGATAATCCACTATCTAAGTATAAGGATTTGGGGATAGTGACTAAAAGGAGAGAATCAAATCCATTTATTCAGAAAGCATTATTATACCTGCTAGATATTGGCTTAGTACCAACAGTGGTTTCAGAGGTGATTTTATAAGTTTTTGTTTTGTGTGTGTGTGTGTGTGTGTGTGTGTGTGTGTGTGTGTGGTCCTGGGAAGCTTTATCACTGAGCTACATCTCCAGTCTTTTTAAATTTTTTATTCTGAAACAAGGTCTCCATAAATTGCTCAGGTGACCTTGAATTTGCAATCCTCCTGTCTCAGCTTGTCTGAGTCACTGGGATTACAGACATACACTACATATTCAGCATAATTTTATACTCTTTGAAAGCAATCCTGTAACTTTTACACTTTCTTCCTCATTCAGAAGGTACCTGCAGCTATGCATCTATCAATTGCCTTCTTTATTTTAAATTTATTCTTTTTAGATATACATGACAGTAGAAAGTATTTTGACATATATATGTGGAGTATGACTTATTGTATTAGGATCTTATTTTGTGGTTGAACATGATGTGGAGTTACACTGATTGTCTATTTACATATGAACATAGGAAAATAATGTCTGATTCATTCTACTGTCTTTCCTATTCCCATTCCCGCTCCCTTCCCTTCATTCCCCTTTGTCTAATTCAATGAACTTCTATCTCCTGCCGCCCCCCTGCCATTAATTCTAACATTATATGCAGCCTTGTACCAATTTGCACTATAATTACATTTTAAGCCAAAAGTTTTATAATTCTTCTATACGTACATTTTAAAGTTTGGACAATTAGTCTAATGCAAATATGATCCCTTTTTTTTTTTTTTTTTGACATGGGATTTCATTATGTTGCTCTAGCTGGTCTTGAACTCCTGGGCTCAAGTGACTTTCCTGCCTCAGCCTTCCAAGTAGCTGAGATTATAGGCATGTGCCACTGTAGCCGGTTTATATTCTTCTTCTTAGTTCTCCTTTCTGTCAAAGATTATGTTGTCAAAACAAATAAAACCAGAAAAACACGGTACTTAGAGAACCAATGCTACTGTTTGTCATAGTACTATAAAATTTTCCATTTCAACCCTGTTGATGAAAGTGAGAACAACCCATGAGAAGGAGCCAGATTCCCAGGCTTGCACATACTATTATTGATTAAACAAAAAGAGCAAGTGGTGAGAAAGTTTCAACATCAAAAAAGAGAATTACAAAGGCAAAGGTTTACAGCTTTGGCTCTACCCCGCCTTTGAGGAATCTCCCTTGGGGGTAAAGACACTAGGGTGACTACTGCTTTAAATAAAATTCCTCTTAGAACTACTATGAATGCAGGGAAGAGAAACAGGCCTTAATAAACGCACCCACACATACACATATCCACACGTACATATGCACAGTAGGTGCATACAAATGCCCATATTATATAACATGATTTATGTCTGAGGGAAGGTAATGGGAGGAAGCCGGGGAACCAAAGGGAAGCTTTGTGTGAAGCTCCTCCCACCTCAGGACTTTGAAAGGTTCTGTGTGGCGTTTTGAAGTAAGTGCTTCTCTAAAAGGAAAGAATTCATACCTGTGAGCCTGTTTTTGTTTGTTTGTTTGTTTGTTTATTTTCCCCACTAAACAGCAGAATGCATGCACTGGGAACTCTTTTTAGACAAAGAGTAGTTTAGCTCTGGATACTGCTAGAAAGTTAGGGGTTTGGGGGGTACGTAATTTGAAGAAGAAAATAAAGTTAACCTGTTGTTTTGTTTTTCCTTATTCCAACCACTGAAGTTCACCTTTCGTAAGAGCACAAACTTCTCACAGCTGCGATTTGGTCCCCCAGTAAATATTACTTGATTGAATGAATGGATGAATTGAAAGATCAACCAATGATATCCATCAGTATTTTTCTTTAAGAGAGAGAGAGAATTTTAACACTTATTTTTTTAGTTTTCGGCGGACACAACATCTTTGTTTGTATGTGGTGCTGAGGATCGAACCCTGGCCGCTGCGTGCCAGGCGAGCGCGCTACCGCTTGAGCCACATCCCCAGCCCAGATATCCATCAGTATTGAGGGTTTTCTGTATGTAGTGGAGAACAGAAGAAAGTGCAAGAGGTGATTGTTGCCTATAGGAAACTTTGGAGATGCAAAGTTAACATTCATAAAGTGACTGGGAAACAATATGCAATATTAATAATGGTGATTATAAAAGCCGGTTTATAAGTATTTCAATTTGTCCTGCTCTTATAATGTCTGAAGAACAGAGAAATGATGCTGAGCTAGGCCTTCAAAGAGTTGATGGGAAGGCTGGGCATGGTGGCACACACCTGTAATTCCAGCTTTGGAGGCATGAGGATCATGAGTTCAAAGCCAGCCTCAGCAACTTAGAAAGTCCCTAAGCAACTCAACGAGACCTTGTCTCAAAAAAAAAAAAAAAAAAAAAAAAAAAAGGACTGTGGATGTAATGTAGTTTAGTGATTAAGAGCCCCTGGGTTCAATCCCCAGTTAAAAAAAAAATGAATTGACGGGGTTACAGGGGCATTTCCTCAGACTCTCTGGGGCTGGTTCTTATAATATAAAAGTTTAAAAATGTGTTAACTCTGTCTGTCAGACCTACCTGTAAGAGCAGCACTGTCTTCTCTAGGAGCAGAAAAAGACAAAGAATGATTTTATAGTATAGTTATGGTCGCCATATGTTTCTCATTTGTTTGTTTTTGTTTTGAGGTCCCAGGGATTGAATGCAGAGGGCTTTACTGCTAAGCTGCACTCCCAGACCTTTTTATTTTTTTATTTTGAGACGTGGTCTTGCTAAGTTGCTGAGGCTAACCTCAAACTTCCAGTTCTTCTGCCTGACCTGACTCAGCTTCCAGGGTAGCTGAGATTACCAACATACACCATCTGCCCAACAGTGACCATATATTTAGAGCTTCCAAGTCCAGTCTTAAAATAGGACATCATGTTTGAAATTGACACTCTAGAAAAATTTATGCTCAATAAATACTTGTAAATTATCTGATATGTATCCTGCAGCCCTCTTTTTGTTGTTGTTGTTAAGGGGGGGTACCACAGATTGAAACCAGGGGGGCTTAACTACTGAGCAACATTCCCGACCCTTTTTATTTTATTTTTTCATTTGAGACAGGATCTCACTAAGTTACTTAAGCCCTCACTATTTACTGAGGCTGGCTTTGAACTTGCAATCCTCCTGCCTCAGCCTCCTGAGTCTCTATGATTATAGGCTTGTGCCACTGTGCCCAGCCTGCAGCCCTCTTGATGCTTATTTAAGGTGAGCTCATTTCAGGTGACCAGTTATTGTGACACATGGTAGACTTCAGTTCTTTGCTTTTTTTGAATACTTCAAGAAAGTCAGTCTTCATAGAGAGCTTTGCTGGAGGCTTACATATTGGGGTTTCAAATTGATCTCAAGGTAAGTTTTAGCAGTATAAAGTCCAAAGATCAATGGATTAGATGGATCAAAGCTCTTTTGTTTGTCTAATCTGAATGGAGCAAGGCTGTAGACCTGACCAGATAGTGAGGGATTCTCTTGCTTCTCATATTTGGTGGTGTCACCATACTAATGCTACCATACCTATATAGGAGTTTTGCTGAATGTGGGGTGTTTGTTTGTTTGGTTGGTTGGTTGATTTTTTTTTTTTTTTTGCAGAAATATGCTTGAATGGCAAAATATTTTTATTTTCTACATTTCTGGCATCTTGCTTGTTTTCTTCCTAAACTGTTCTTAAGCCAGGCTGCATTTAAAATAAATATTTGTATGGAATATTAGTCAGCCATAAAGAAGAATAAAATATGGCATTTGCCTGTAAATGAATGGAACTGGAGACTGTCATGCTAAATAAAAGAAGCCAATCCCAAAAAACCAAAGCCTGAATGTTCTCTGATATGCAGATGCTAACACACAATAAGTTGGGGAGGTAAGAATAGAAGTTCATTGGATTAGACAAAGGGGAAGAATGGGAAAGGGAGGGGGATGGGAATAGGAAAGATAGTAGAATGAATCAGACATAACTTTCCTATGTTAGTGTATGAATACACAACCAGTGTAATTCCACATCATGTGCAACCAGAAGGATGGGAAATTATACTCCATGTATGTGTGATATGTTAAAATACACTCTACTGTCATGTATATCTAAAGATAAGAAATAAAAAAAGAAGTTGAAAAGTAAATAAAATAAAATAAATGTTTGTTATTCCAAGAAGGGGCTTTATGAAATTTAACAGAGAAATGGGGTCACCTGAGGATGTTTGGAAGACATTGACTAGTGTCCTAAAATAAAACAATATACAGCTTTCTAAGCATTTTGTGTTTTGCACTGCTTTCAAAAAAGAACAGCAAACTGGGTTTAGTAGTGTACACCTGTAATTCCAACAATTTAGGTGGCTAAGACAGTAGGCTTGCAAGTTTGAGGCCAGTTTGGTAACAACTTAGCAAGTGCCTGTCTCAAAATAATGTAAAAAGTACTGGGGATATAGCTTAGCTGTAGAGCACTTGTGTAGCATATGCAAAACCCTGGTGCAATCCCCAGTACCACCGGAAACACCAAAACCAAAACCAAAACAAACAAAAAGAGCTTTTAAAAAACAGATTAAAAATACACAAAGCAAGCGTATAGTTTAATGTGTCATTATAAGGCAGACACCTTTGTAATCATCATCAAGGCCAAGAAACAGAACTCTGCAAACCCAAAACCCACACAGAAGCCTTTTCATATGCTTGTTTTAATGATGGTCCCCACAGCCCCCAGAGTAACCACTTTCTGAGTACTGAAGCCATCCCTATTTTCTTTACAGTATTACAAAACTTCCAAATGTATATCCCTAAATTATAATTTAACCCTATTTTATTTAAATTTTTTTTTATTTTAAATCTCTTTTAAGCTAAGATTCCTTTTTTTTTTTTTTTTTTTTGGTTTGGTAATAGATGTTGAACCCAGGGGTGCTTAACCACTGAGCCACATCCCCAGCCCTTTTTATTTTGAGAGGGGTAATCTTACTTGTGATCCTCCTGCCTCAGCCTCCCAAGCCACTGGCGTCCGCCACCACACTTGACTCCTTCTGTCGTTCTTTTAACACCTTATCTGTGAAAGAAACCAGACCATGTGACCTGCATACAAGTTCCTCTGGATCTTTATTTTCTGCATATGGGCAGCTAGACCCAGAGGTAGGATCAGACTCAACACTGATCCCTTTGGGAAGACAAGGTGATGGTGTTTTCTTTTACACATGTCACACGTGCCTGAAACATATGTCTGATTCTCCCTTTTTCTGACATCAGCAGCTTTCGGTTTAATCATAATATCCATTAATTCATCAGGGGTTGAAAAGTGGTCATACTCTAATTCTATTATTCTTTTTATTAGCTGAAATAGTTTTATATAAAGATACTTCCCCTCATTTACTATTTAGTGACATAATGGCGTTGTTCATGCAAGAAAGGTACAATAATCACTTGATTCTTTCCCAGTATAGGAGTGAAGACAATAAATTAGCTTCCTATCATCCTCCAAAGGAACCCAATTTAAGAGAAACAAATAGAATAGGATGTTGCTTGGTGGTAGAATACTTGCCTAGGATGCATGAGGGCCTGGATTTGATCCCCGGCACTGCCAAAAAAGAAAGAAAGAAAGAAAGAAAGGAAGGAAGGAAGGAAGGAAGGAAGGAAGGAAGGAAGGAAGGAAGGAAGGAAGGAAGGAAGGAAAAGAAACAACCAACAATATATATATGTATAGAAATTTGTGTATGTGTGTATATATAATTTTGAACACATGAATTTAAATATAATTGATGGATTTATTCAATTATTATCAACTTTGGTTTTTTCTTTTTTTATTGGTTGTTCAAAACATTACAAAACTCTTGACATATCACATTTCATACATTTGATTCAAGTGGGTTATGAACTCCCATTTTTACCCGGTATACAGATTGCAGAATCACATCGGTTACACCTCCACGTTTTTACATACTGCCATACTAGTGACCCTTGTATTCTGCTATCTTTCCTATCCTCTACTATCCCCCTCCCCTCCCCTCCCATCTTCTCTCTCTGCCCCATCTACTGTAATTCATTTCTCTCCCTTGGTTTTTTTTCCCTTTCCCCTCACTTCCTCTTATATGTAATTTTGTATAACAATGAGGGTCTCCTTCCATTTCCATGCAATTTCCCTTCTCTCTCCCTTTCCCTCCCACCTCTCGTCCCTGTTTAATGTTAATCTTTTTCTCATGCTCTTCCTCCCTGCTCTGTTCTTAGTTGCTCTCCTTATATCAAAGAAGA
>NW_025999977.1:22123872-22190051 GCF_001458135.2 Marmota marmota marmota | reverse complement strand
CATCTAAATTCATTAGGGATATTGGTCTGTAGTTTTCTTTCTTTGAGGTGTCTTTATCTGGTTTGGGAATCAGGGTGATATTGGCCTCATAGAATGAATTTGGAAGTTCTCCCTCTTTTTCTATCTCCTGAAATAGATTGTAGAGTATTGGTATTAGTTCTTCTTTAAAGTTCTTGTAAAACTCTGCTGTATATCCATCTGGTCCTGGGCTTTTCTTGGTTGGTAGTCTTTTGATGACTTCTTCTATTTCCTCACTTGATATTGGTCTGTTTAGGTTGTTTATATCATCCTGACTCAATCTGGGTAGTTCATATGTCTTAAGGAATTTATCGATGCCTTCACTATCTTCTATTTTATTAGAGTATAGGGTTTCAAAATAATTTCTAATTATCTTCTGTATTTCTGAATTGTCTGTTGTGATGTTGCCTTTTTCATCCCGTAAGCTAGTAATTTGGGTTCTCTCTCTTCTTCTCTTTGTTAGCATGGCTAGTGGTCTATCAATCTTATTTATTTTTTCAAAGAACCAACTTTTAGTTTTGTCAATTTTTTCGATTGTTTCTTTTGTTTCGATTGTTTCTTTTGTTTCGAATTTAAATATAATTGATGGGTTTATTCAATTATTATCAACTTTGAAACTCAGGTTATAATTGTTCTACCTTTGGCCAGTGGGAGCCTCTTTAGATTGCTCTGGGTCTTAGAACATGACCTTCGTAGGTCTTGTCAGCTTCTTCACCATCTAGTATGACACTATCTAGTATCTAGTATGATGAGATATTTGAACAGTTCCTGCCTGTTATGGGCTGAATTCTATCCCCAAAAATTTATATGTTGAAATTCTAACCACTGATATCTTAAGATCTGACCTTATTAGGAAAATAGGATCTTTACAAAGGTAACAAAGTTAAGGTGGGGTCATTAGAATGGGTCCTAATTTAATATGAATGGTGACCTTATCAAAAGGGGGAATTGGGGCACTGAAATACCTTTGGCTAGATATGGCAGCCATCTGAAAGCCAAGGAGAAAGGCCTGGTACAGATCTTCCTACTCAGAGCCTGTAAAAGGGACCAACCCTGCCAACACCTTGATTTTGGACTTCTTTTCTATTCCCCTGAACTGTAAAAGAATCAATTTTTGTTGTTTCAGCTGCTTAGTTTGTAGTATTTGATTACAATAGCCCTAGTAAATGCATATATTTTCCATGGAAATCAGCCTTTCTCCAAGGAGCCCTCATTTCTCTTAGTGAGAAATAGTATTAGAGGATTTCAAAACCACAAACTGGCTTTCAGGGATGTGTATGACAACAGGGATGGTCACTTTCTCTAGGTCTCTTCAGTGGACAGAGATATGAAAGTTAAAAAGAAAACTGCTTCTATCCAGGCATTGTACTCACACCTGTTAATCCCAGTGACTTGGGAGGCTGAGGCAGGAGGATTGTCAGCCAGCTGGAACAACTTAGTGAGACCCTGTCTCAAAATAAAATAAAAAGAACTGGAGATGTAGCTCAGTTGTAAAAGTACCCCCTGGGTTCAATCGTTATTACTTAAAAGAAAGGGAAAAAAAAGAAAAAGAAAAAGAAATAAAATCACCTTTAAAACACACATACACAACCTTTTTATTATAAAACACATGTTTTTATTAGAAAAGCACACATTTTAAATACAAACTCTAGTTAATAGTGATATTTCCAATTTTATATTTAAGACTATAGAATTTTTTGTATTCAGTGTTCCATACCAGAAAATTCTGATTCTCAAGGCAGACGGTAAAATAGAATTAAGATATCTCATAATTGCTGCTTACTATATCCTGAATTACATATATGGTATGTTTAGAAACATACAAATAGATTACTGAGTTAAAATTTTTTCATGTATTCTTTCCCTATTTTCTCCCTCTTTTTTTTTTTTTTTTTTTGAGGAGGGCACTGGGGATTGAACCAAGGACCTCATGTGTACTATGCTACCACTGAGCCATGCCCCCTATTTTATTAATTGTACTGTATTGACATTGTCAGACAGCCATGACCTAACATACACTTCCTTATAACCCTTATTTAGTCTTAGGTCCTACAAGTAATTATTTGGTGAACGCTCAGGAGCCGTCCTTATGCTGGTTGTCTAAAGCTCCTTCTCTAGTAGATTCCTCGGGGTGAGAAAGTGAGAGCAATATTCCCTGAGTGTTTGCATGCTGATAAATGTTTGTGTTTTTTATACCTGAAGGTCAGTTTTGTTGAATATAAAATCTTTGGCTCACATTTTTTTCTTTGAGTGGCTTAAATGTGTTACTCTATTTTTGTCTAAGTGTTGACTAATCTGATTGTAATCTGTCTATAAAACCATGTGGTCTGTGTGCTTAGATGCCTAAAGAATTTTTTTCCCTTTTTCTTTTCTTTCTTTCTTTTTTTTTTTTTGAGTCGCAGAGATTTATATAGGAAAGCAAGGATTACGTACTTGAAGGAAAATAGAAAGGATGTAGTCTATCTCAAGAATGAGAAGACTTTTTGTTTTTAAATCTAATAATTTTACAAAATTATGCTTTGTTTTTAATTATTCTGGGGAAACATTTTCATATACATGGGGTACTCCATCATTTTGTAATTTAAATTATTACTTCTTTTTGTTTCAGGAAAGTTTTCCTGAATTATGGTATTAGTATTTGCTTTGTTCACTGGATTTCTTTGAAGGACACTTATTATCTGTATGTCAGATTTTCTTTGCCTTCAAATTGTTACATTCTCTTGAATTATTCTCTTAATTTCTTTTTGATTTTTAAAACTATTATTCTTAAAAAATTATTATTTTTGCCTCCTCTTTCTCTTAAGATGTTATCTGTATATTTATTCTCTGTGTTCTTTCTAGTTAAGAATTTATTACCAGGTGCACGCCTATAATTCCAGTGACTCAGGAAGCTGAGGCAGGAGGAATACACATTTGAGTCCAGCCTCAGCAACTTATGAAGCCCTCAGCAATTTAGTGAGACCCTGTCTCAAAATAAAAAATAAAAACAGACTGGGGATGTAGCTTAATGGTAAAGGCTCTTGGTTCAAACCCCAGTACTCACATCCTCCCAAAAAGGAAAAAAAAAAAAAAAAAACAGAGTTGGTTTTTTTTTTTATGAAATGGTTTTACTTTTATTTCTGATTCTCTGGGTTCTGTAACACCATTTCTCAATTAAAAAAAAAAGTTTGACTTCTGGGTTTTTTCTATGTTTTGTATCATGTCAATATCTTTCTTTCAGTTATTTTGCAATTGAAAGTTAGTCTTAATGTGTTCTCTGAACATGTTTCTGATGTGCTCTCATTGTCTGAAGTGATGTCTTTTGGCTCTTTATTCTTTTTTTTTTTTTAAAGAGAGAGAGAAAGAATTTTTTAATATTTATTTTTTTTTTAGTTTTCCGCGGACACAACATCTTTGTTTGTACAAGGTGCTGAGGATCAAACCCGGGCTGCATGCATGCCAGGCGAGCGCGCTACCGCTTGAGCCACATCCCCAGCCCTTGGCTCTTTATTCTTGTTTTGTTTTGCTTTGTTGTGTTTTTGCATAGAAATTAACTTTTTGTACATTCTCATGTGAAAAGAGTTTTTCTGTACTTTTTTTTCTTTTCTTTTCTTGGAACTAGGAATTAAACAAAAAAGAACCCAGTTCTTTTTATTTTTTATTTTGAGACCTCAAACTTGAGATTCTCCTGCCTCAGCCTCTGCAGTAGTTGGGATTATAGGAGTGCACCATCACACCTGGCAAGTTTTTCTAAACTTTGATTGATTGATTGATTGATTGATTCATGGATTGTGGTCCTGGGTACTGAGCACCCAGAGATGTACTCCCACTGAACTATATCCTTAGATCTTTTTTATGTATTTAAATTTTTTGGAGACAGGGTCTCTCTACATTGCCAGGCTGACCTTGAACTTGCCACCTTCTGCCTTGGTCTGAGATTATAGACATGCACCACTGCTCCTATCCTTTCTGAACTTTTACAGGAAGCCTTTGTTGAGAGTAGTCTTGCTCTTTCTTCTATTGTTTTCAGGAGGTATTTAAAAATTAACTGTTGTTGGGCATGGTGGCACACACCTATAATGCCAGTGGCTCAGGAGGCTGGGGCAGGAGGAGCTTAAATGCAAAACCAGCCTCAGTAGTTTAGTGAGGCCCTAAGCAACTTAGCAACACCCTGTCTCAAAATAAAAAATAAAAAAGGGCTGGGGATGTGGCTCAGTGGTTGAACAAACATGGGTTCAATCTCTGGTACCAAAAAAAAAAAATTAACATTAAAAATAATTTTTAAATAATAAAAAGGGCTGGGGATATGGCTTAATGATTAAGCCCCATTGGGTTCAGTCCCTGGTACAAAAAAAAAAAAATTAACTGCTTGCTTGCTGAGATTCTGTGGCTATGGGTTTTCTCTTCCTTTGTTTCTATTGTCTTTATCATGGTCAATTTTGATTTCACTCCCAGAAGTCTGGGTTATGCTCTATTCTGGAAGGGAGTCTTGGCTGAACTATTTTCATGACTTTATCAGAACCAAACTGTACTAATTCCTTTCACCCTCACTGAGGGCCTCTTGCTATTGGAGTGGAGGCAAAGTTCTCCCAAGTTTGGCTGCAATTCTTGAATTAGTCTGCTGTACTTTGCATTCAATAAATATCTCTTGCTATTTTTTCCATGTTCTCAGGTTATCAGAGGCCCTATTGTTTCCTTCTGCTTTCTCCCACACAAACGGCAGATCTTGTAGATATTAGTAGATTGTTCTCATGTGCTTGTATTTGGGTCTTAATGGGGATATCTTGTCACCTCATTTTATTGTTGTTATGTGGGGATTTGGAGAGATTTAAAAACTATGTCACTGGTGCTTTGATCTCAGCATCTTCCAAATCCTAATAATACATTTAAAATGTTCATTTAAAGTGTCCTCACACAGCGGCAAGAAGACAGCCTCCTGACATTGCATATTACATCATAGATCTTAAAGTTAAGTCTCTGGTCCAGCTCCCTGCGGTCAGGCAGAAAAAGCACCATCCTAAATTCAGAATAGGTATCAGGAACCCTCACACATTAAATAGGAAGAAGAACCTCTTATTTAGTAGTTTTAAATGTTGATGTTTTCTCATAGTAATCAGATAATTAAACATCTAAATGTATAAATATATACCCCTGAAGTGGCACCCCCTTTCTCCACAGAATAGCCCTCTTCACCATGGCTGATTTTAGGACTGTCAGCAAAAGAATCTCTGCGAAAAAGTCCAATGTAGATAAACTTCCTATTTTCGTGTTGCCCTGTTTTACTTGGCCATTGGCCAAGAAGATACAAGCTCTCCAGGTGCTGGACACCCCCTTACTAGTTTTTCACAAACATATCCAGTATAGTACTTTGAAGAAACGGGCAAACAAGGCCTCTGACCTTGAGCTGGGGTTTCACAGAGATGTCTACATTTTTAAGATAAATTACAAATGGGCTCCATGGTAACAGCTGGCAGGGGGAAGAAAGGAAGGGGAGAAGAAGCTCTCCCCTTCTCAGGTGTTGTCCTTGAAGAGTTAACTTGTCCAGAACAACGAAGGAAAAAGCTGCTTTTATGTGAACTTCTGCAGACTGTGAACTTCTGAGCCCCTTCCCTTACATGCTGGGTATAAAACTCTGAAACTCCCTGAACTCGGGGTTCAGGGGATTAATTGATTACAGCAAAAGCTGTGCCCTCTGAACCTGGCTGCAGCCAAGTAAAACTATTTCCTGCTATCTTCGGTGCCTTGCCTCGTTTGTCCCTACAACACCCCAGAATATTACTCATTGAAATTAAAATAAGTACTCAAATAGTTCAAAAGTACAAACCTTAGTTTTAGGTAACATGGGTATGGATGAGTGTTAAAATTTCTATAATAGTTAATATAGTTAAGAATTGAAAATATTAGGGGCTGGGATTGTAGCTCAGTGGTAGAAGGCTTGCCTAGCATGGTTGAGGTACTGGGTTCAATCCTCAGCATCACATAAAAACAAATAAATAAAAATAAAGGTTAAATTCTTGAAAAAATGGAAATATTAATTTGAAATAGCTACTTTTGAAAATCAGCTAAAAGCAACACCCAGTCCAGCCAGTTTGTAAATAGGTTATTGAGTGATCCAGAATATTTTAACGCAAATTTTTATGAATTAACTAGGGAATAAAATCTCTGGTAAAATATTGAATTAACAAGATATTGGACTAACAAAAGATAGGACTAAAAAAAAGATAGCTCTCTCTAATAACAAAAATAAATAACTATAATACAAGATGAAAATAACCTAAAAGCAAACAGAACATGTCATTAATAGAGTCCTTCATTATCTAGCATAGCCTATAATAGAGAAAATGGCAAGTGTAATTCTGTTATCTTACCACAGGCAGTATGCACACACTGTAAAATCCATCTCTTCATTTTCTGGTTGAAAAGATCATTGTAGAAAAGGCCTGCCAGGGTTTGGAGGTCATGCTGATTTATTGGCAATTAAACCTGCAGGATTTCTGCACTCCCTTCAAAACAAAGTGTCTGTGGCTATTCAGCCAGGATGATTGCATAGTGGGCTATCTACTAAAACCCAGGAGTCTTTCTGTTAGTGCACAACAGATACAATTGACTTGGCTGTATTTAGAAAATTACTGCTATTTTCTGCACAGATTCTTGTTGTATCTTCCTCAAATCGCCTGAGTGCAAAGAATTACCTTGTTAGTCAATTTAACAAAGCAGAATCTTACCAAGCGGTATATAATTCAGCTTGGAAGTATAAAAACTTCAGTAAAAATACAAACATGGACTCATTTAAAGAAAATGAATGTGTTACCCAGTCTATATCCTCTGTCTATGATGACTCAGCTTTCTGAAATGATGGCTAGTTGGATGTTTTGGGACTTGATACTCATACAGTTTAGGTAGCTTTTGTCTTCTCTACATCTAGACACCCAACTAACACCAAGTTACTCAGTTTAGCTGTTTAGACCAAGATGCCATTTATATGTGAGCTAGTTCTACAGATTTCCCTTTGTCCTACTAATGGTAGCAGGCAGGCTTAAGTGGTCAGAGTGACAAAATCCCAGAAATACAGGCAAGTAGGAAAGAGAAGGAAGGTAGAGGTAGAGGAAGGAGAAAAGTGAGCAAATCAGCATTTCTGCCTCTAATCAACTCCACCTGCCAGAATGAATCTGATTATACCTGAGTTAGTCCTTAGAAACAGGAGCATGGGGGCTCTGCATTGTGCATTGTGTATCCCCACAGGACCATCTGCCTCAGGTACTAGCAGACTTTCACCATTCCTAGCTTCCTCTTCCTCTTGGCTGGCCTGTGTGGTGACAGGTCATTGGTTCATTCATCCGCTAAATATTTATTGAGACTTTAATGTGTTCTCATTACTGTTCAAAGTCCTTGCAGTATAGCATGTCTCTATAATGTATCCTTTTTCTTAATTTGTTAATTTATAAAATTTTAAATAAAAATGATACATTTATTTGGAAATATGTAAAGAAGAAATTTTAACCCACATATAATCCCAACAAATACTATTAAATATTCCGTTGTGCATCTTTTTGTTCTTCTTTCTTGCCTCTTCTAATATTTTTAGGTTGAAATATTTAAGATACACCAAATATTAGAGATCAATTAAAAATCCCACATGTCCATTACCCATGTTAAAATACTGTACAAATTGATGAAGGTGTATTCTCAGCTGTATTTAACTGTGTCACTACTGATCTACCATTAGCATTCATTTTATTTTTTTTTGTCCTATTACATGTGATATGTAGCATGTTTACTATGTATGCATGATATATAGAATTCTCTGTGTGTGTGTGTGTGTGTGTGTGTGTGTTGTGGTGCTAGGGACTGAACCCAGGGCCTCAGACATGCAAAACACGTACTCTACCACTGAGCTACCCACCAGCCCTGATTTGTGTTGTTTTTCTTTTTTTAATTTGATATGAATATAATTTTAAACACATTCTTTTGCAATTTACTTTTGTTTTTCATTATTGTTTAAAAATGTATCCATTGATATCTATAGCCATACTTCATTGATTTTAACTGTTGTGTCATTGTTAAAATGGATGAATATGCCATAATCAATTTATTCATTCTTCTATGTATTGGCAGGTAAGTTGTTTCTAGTATCTTGCTGTTATATTGCTGAGGCTGGCTTTGAACTATGATCCTCCTGCCTCAGCCTCCTGAGTTTCTGGGATTAAGGTGTGTACCAATGTGCCTGGCATTATGAGTTCTTGATGAGATTGATGAACTGTTGAAGGAGGGAAAGCAATTTCCTTTTTCTCCCATATAGAGTTCAGGTTGTTATGTAGTAGCTATGAATGAGCAGTGAAATACTTGGTAAGACACAAATGTTCTTTAAAGTACTTCAGAGTCTTCTTTAACTATTCTGAAAGTGGACGAGAGAGCAAAGGGTGGTTATTGATTTGTAGAAAATAAACAGAAGGTTTCTGAGTCCTGAGGCTGTACCCTCTGGTTTGGTGTCATGGAGGCTCCCTTGAAGCTAGCTTTAGTTCATCCCCCTGTTGCTGTGACTTTGTTTGGATATAGGGTACCAGCAGTCATGAAGATCTACTGTGGTCTCATTTGGCTTCAAGTTGATCTTAAAGCACTGACAAATGGCAATTGGTATTTGTTTCCTAATGAGGGGTTTCTGGGTATGGATGTCCTGTAACCAACATGCAGCAGGATATTTTCATGTTTTTATACCCTATAAGTGCCTGTGGCATCCAAACTCAGATTGCAAAGGGAAGGATTATTTTTAATAATCCTAACATTTATCTTGAAAACATCACCAAAATAAGAAATCATTCCTGACTCATACACTCTTCACCAAGGCCAACCCTCATCATGACCTGCAGTTTATTCATCCACCCAATGCAGAGCAAATCACTGGCTTCTCCAATTTTCCAAAAATATTTCCAATGCCATTTCAAATGCTTGAAGTCATGTTGTCATACTTCTCTATCCATGAAGATCAATGAAGTCAAGGAAGTACTTAACATTAGAAAACAGCCCACCAGATGCCTCATTTTATTTTCAATGGGAAATGGAAATGGGTTACATAAAGATGTACGGCAGCGAATTGAGGACAGAGTAGCAATAACAACCTTTGGAAATGGCACAGCTCTTAGTGATACCATGTGTTTTTAGATGTTCTTATGAATCTGTAATTTTAATAAAATTGACATTCCTCTTATGAGAAAGGAGTTTGAAATCATACTGGAATAAAAATAAATAAATAAAATAAACAGAAGCAAGGAAGCCAATGGGAAAATATGTTAAAAGAAAAGGATTAATGAGACTAACTCTTGACAGGGTCCACTGAGGTTGATGTGAAGCTAGGAATTATAGCTATAGGTGTCTCCAGTTGTCTGGGAAGGAAGATTCCTTTAGTAGCGCATGCTCACTAAGATAACTTCTGACCAGCTACTGACCCCAGTGCCCACATTAACATGGAATTGACTTGCAGATGAAGCCCCCTAAATAGGGTGGCCACCATGACAGTTCCAAAGAGGACCAACTAAGATCAAAAACTCCACCACCCAATATGAAGGAAGAGTTGAACACCTGATAGGCCAAAGAGTACAAAAGAGGGTCCCCAGCTCTCCTGACAAACATTGAACAGTAATAAATTTGGAGGCAGCATTGTCTTCTTTTTGTTCTCTGCTCAGAGACAGCCCACCCTCTCTCTTTCTTGAGAGTGCTCTCTGCTTAAGCCTCACTCTGCTTTTACTTCACTTTCACTTATAATAAAGTTCTCTTGCATGGCTTTTGGTATCTGACTTCCAATTTTTTTTCTTAGGAACACAAGAATCGAGGTTTGGAGTTTCAGCTCCCTGCTTTCCTGTGACAAGGTCATTCTTGGGGCAACTTCCTACCAACAGCTGTCCTCTCTCACTTAGGTAATATCCAGCTCAGATGCAAGTCTGCACGCTCTTTCTCCAACAGTCTCATTCCTCTGTATGTACCCTAGAGAAACTTCCTGGGTGTGTGCCCCTGCTTTACTCTCACAATCTCCTTTCAGTAAATTCCCAATGACAGCAACATGCACTTAGGCTAATCTTTTTGAAGCCACTACAAGTGATAAAACTATTCTTTGAAAATCATAGTCATGTATAGGTCAGCAATAGAGGCTCACAGGGCATCTATGCTCAATGTGGAAGAAATCCATTACTGACAGCCTCCGTCTGCTCAATTACCCACATACACTCTATTCCTGATCCCTGAGGAGTCTGGAATCTACTGTTTTCAATTTCTAGCTATCTTTTAGTCTTCTGCTTGAACAATATACCCTTTCTGGCATATATAATCATAAACTTTGTTATGTTTCCCTCACCAGGCTATCAAATATTCAGATATATTTTCTTATCAGATACTGAATCTTCTTTCATTTTAATAGCACAATGGTATTGTGAAAAGAAAGCAGATTTTTAGAGCAGAAAGGGTTGAATCTCTACTATCACTTTACTGTATTGTGTTAGGTAATTTAAGCTTACTGTTTGTTAGGCAGGGAAATCTGTGCCTGTCTTATGGTTGCTGAGAGACTTTAACAGGATATAATAGGTTAAATTTGTTTATTATAGTGTCTTGCATGTAGTAGGCACTTAATAATGAGTAGTGTCATTTCTCTCTTCCTCCCCCATATTATTTCTTGAGTAGAGATGGAGTAGAAAGTCACCTAAGTGACTGTTTAAGACTCCACCATAAGCCCCACAAAATCTCTTTTCCTGTTTGCATTCCAGAAATTCTGCCATTATCAATTATTTGGTGCTCCTAACTGAGAGGTATTATAAGTCCCTTCTCCAGTGTAAATGAGTTTATCAGGTACTTTGTTCCAAGACAGAGAAATGTGATATGAACCTTTTGCCAAAGTACATGGTGGGGACATTCTTTCATCTAACCAAATAATCTTAACCAACCTGGCAGAGGGACCTTCTGCTCCCAAAACAGGGATGTTTCTCTTGGACAATTATGTATCTATCCTTGTACTTATATACAAACAGAAATAAATGCCATCATTACACCAGAGGTATCTACCTCTATAAATAGTGAATATCCTTCAATTTAATTTTGGTTTGATTTGGTTTGGTTTGGGGATTGAACCCAGGGGCACTTAACCACTGAGCCACATTCCCAGTCCTTTTCATTTTTAATTTCAAGACAGGATCTGGCTAAAATTGCTTAGGGCCTCACTAAGTTGTTGAGGCTGGCTTTGAACTTGCAATTCCTCCTACAATCTCAGTCTCCTGAGCTGCTGGGATTACAGGCATGTGCCACCATGCCCGGCCAATGAATATGCTTTTTACCATACGTTTCTTAATTGTTTTTTTTTGTTTTGTTTTGTTTTTTTGGTTTTTTTCTGTAGTGGGGATTGAACCAGGGGTGCTTTACCATTAGTTACTTCCCTACATCCCCAGACCTTTCTAAATTATTAAAACAATAAATTATTTAAATTATTAAAAATAATAATTTGTTTTTATTTTCAGACTGGGTCTTGCTAATTTGTTCAGGCTGGCCTCAAATTTGTGAAACTCCTTCCTCAGCTTCCTGATTCCTGGGATTACCACCATGCCCAGCTATCTAAAATATTTTTAGACTATTTTAGAATAGCATATTATTATGTAAAATATGTAATTATATTTTATAGTAAAAATCTTGATGCCAGTAAGATTGCCATCAAAAGATCCACTGACAATTTCCCTCTTATGTATATCCACATCAAGGCAGATGCTTTGAATGGTAAAGCTTTTAGAAAAGAGCTAGTTCTCCTAAACGACTTAACTGAAGAAGTTATTGGAAAGCCTCACCACATTTTAAATGATCAAACTGGAGCTATCCTAAATCACTACAGGACTTAGGTAACTTGAGACAAAGAAAAAAAGGGATCATTCATTTAGAAGTGTGAGAAATGTCTTAGGGTTGATTTTGTTTAAATGCCAGTGTGAATTGATCATTAGCATTTGCGAGAGCCGTGCAAATAACACCACCTAAGGGGCTAAACCAACATGGGATTCTTTCAGAGCAATTAATTCACTTAATTCACTTCCAAGCTTCTTGTATTAACACTACCTTATTTCCCTAGTGTAGATAGACAATTTGCTTTAAAAATCAACCAAAAACTGTGATATTCTGCCAACAAGATTACAGGGGTGAAAGAACAACCCCCTAGTCAAATGCAAATTGTAGTCATATTAGTATGCTAATGAGCTAAGTGATAAACTGTGGGTCAAATTTCCCCTTCTTCAGCTTAAATAGCACTTGAAAAGGGCTTATTTCTAAATGTTTGGGAAACCTAGGAGCAGCAGCAATTAAGGTTTATTACGTGAATATTATCTGTGCATTATCTGTTCAGCAATGTGAAAAATTAAGAGACTAAACTGAGACATAATTCTTCCTAATGATTTAGAAGTTATGGAGAAACATAGCTTAAAGGAGACACATTTAACCATTCTAATTTGGAATGAAGTCTTTTAGAAATTTCTTATGTTGCAATTTTTTTAAATTAAGTTTATTTTGTCTTGTTGAAGAAAATTTAAGGAAGAGCCAAGGAGAAAAATAGTAGAGAAAAGATTGAAGAAAGATATATTTTCATGAGAAGGAAGTGAAAGACATGTTTAGAGATATAAATTTCTATTTCTTGACCACTTACCTAAGAGGCTTTTTGAGCTAGGCACGGTGGTGTCCACCTGTAATCCCCGTGGTTCTGGAGGCTGAGGCAGGAAGATTGAAAGTTCAAACCAGCGTCAGCAATTTAATGAGGCTCTGAGTAACTTAGTGAGACCCTGTCTCAAAATAAGAAAAAATTAAAAAATGGGCTGGGGATGTGGCTCAGTGATTGAACGCCCCTGGGTTTAATCCCTGGTACTAAAATAATAAAAATATAAAATGCTTTGTGAATTGAACCTATACCCTGATCTCACCTTCTCACCAAGCACTTTTGTACTTTCATAGGATTTTTTTCATATTCACTAGCTTTTATATCCTTATGCTCATCTTATAAGTTTCTTAAAATTCAAGAACAGGTTTGACTGTGTTTTTCAGCATCATTTAGCTGTTGCCTGCAGGGCACATTCTGGAAAACCAGGTGAAGACTGAAGGTGGCGGGGAGGTGGGTGGAGAAAGTCTGCAGATGGGGGACACACAGACTCCCTCCCTCTTTCTGTGTGCCCCTGTCTCCCATCCCTACCCTTGCTGACACTCCCACAAGCTTTGTGATTATGTGCAAGTTACTGAATCTTCTTGGGTCTCATCTTTGACATTTGTAAAATAGAGATTATAAAGTGTTAGGTCCAAGGCAGCAGTCCTAACCTTGGAGTCTCCTGGGGAACTTGATAGAGTACTAATGACTGAGTCCTATGCCAGAGCTTCTAAATTTATCAGGATGGTTGTTGCCAGGGCTTGGGGAATATTAAAGCTCCTCTGGGACTTGTAATGTGCAGTCCAGGTTGAGAACCAGTGTTCTACAGGGTACTATGAAAATTAAATTAAATAAGGAGGTGGGGAGAGGCAGCTGATAAGTAGTAGGAGATAAGAAATCATTGTTTCCTTCTATCTGCAGTTACTTTTCCTATTTGTGTTGGTAGTTGTGTTTGATCCTAGCAGGAAGCTAAGGAACAGGGGGAAATTTTTGTTCAAAGATTTGTTTTATTTTTAAACATTTTATCTTGAAATAATTTTAAACTTGCTAAAAAGTTGGAAGAACAGTACAAAGAAGAATTTCTATACAAGCTTCACCCAGATTCTCTCTCTCTCTCTCTCTCTCTCTCTCTCTCTCTCTCTTTCTTTCTTTTGAGACAAGGCCTTACTAAATTGCCCAGGCTGATCTCAAACTTATGATCCTCCTGCCTCAGCCTCCAGAGTCTCTGGGATTACAGGCATTCACCTCCATGCCAAATAATTTGTTTGTTGTTGTTTTTAAATCTGGCATAATTAATTCCTCTTTCATGACACTGACATTGTGTGTGTGTGTGTGTGTGTTGATACTGGGGATTGAACCCAGAGGCACTTAACCACTGAGCCACATCCCCAGCCCTTTTCTATATTTTATTTATAGACAGTAGAGACACAGTCTTGGTGAGTTGCTTTAGGCCTCGCTAAGTGGCTGAGGCTGCTTTGAATCTGCAATCCTCCTGCCTCCGCTTCTGAGATTACAGATGTACACCACGACATCTGGCCTGACATTTTTTTTTTTTAACACCGACCAGTTGTTTTGAATCCCATACCTTTTTTTTTTAAGTAAATTTACAATTTACCAAGATTCCACCATTTATTAGGTAGGGAAATCAGTGCCTTATGGTTGCTGAGAGAATTAAATGGGATAGATAAATTTGTTTAGTCTTGGTGGGGACTCATACTACAAATGGACCAGTAAGGGTTCTGTCGTGATGAAAACTAGAGTTCAAATCTTTTAGAAGAGAGGATGGGTAGAATTAATGCATCTCTAATACACAATTTGTGTTTTAAATTGTGAAACAATAAATAGACAATCTATTTCATTCCATTGCATATTTGCCATTTAATATGTAGCATTCGAGCTTCTAAATTGGATAGGGAAAGGGAGAAGATGTAAGCCTGGCCAGACACCAGAAGTTCAATGTGGAGCACTATTAGTGAGATAGTCAATATATTTCTCTATTAAATGGCAACACAGATACCCAAGAAAGGCATAGAAAATGAAAGGGGTACATTATTTTATTTGCCAGATTAATTGAATTAAGATTAATACTTTTTTCTTTTAAGGATGTGAAGGTATGTTTTATTTTATTTTATTTTTTTCAGATACATAGAGGTTTATTTAGGAAAGCAAATACCTATTCAAGAGAGAATGAGGACAATCTTGACAGGGATGCCTGTGAGGGGAAAGCAAGGAAAACACATTCAAGGGAGAATGGGGATCATCTCTAGAGTGAGAGATGATGAAGGTATATTTTAAAAGAAAGTGAAATGAGCTGGGCCTCGGGTGGCTCACGCCTATAAACCCAGCAGCTCAGAAGCCTGGGCAAGAAGATTGCAAGTTCAAAGCCAGCCTCAGCAATTTTGCAAGGCCCTAAGCAACTTAGCAAGACCCTGTCCCATAATAAAAAATAATAAGGGCTGGGGATGTGGAATGTGGCTCAGTGGTTAAGCACCCCTGTGTTAATCCCTGGCCCCCAAAAAGAAAAAAAATGATATGTGGTATTTGCTGACAAGAATATGAAATCATACTTCAGATTTGTTCAAGGTGCTGAATTACATACTGTATCAAGCTGTTTCCTGAACAACCTTTGAATAAATCCCACCTGGGCCTTACTGTCCTGACTGCCCCCAGCATTCTCCCCAGCCATAGTTGACTATATCAAAGGTAGATACCTGACCAAGGAGACACAAACCCATTCATCCAATCAGATTATCTTTCTCAATACTTTGGACCCTGAGTCACATTAATGATGGAGCACTTGACTCACGATCCTGAAGGTCGAGAACTAAATTGTTTCCTGCCCTTCCTGAGGTTCTTCATTTCCTCATAGACTGTGAGTTGATATTTCAATAGTGCAATTATTTTTAAAACAGCATATTGCATAAGGACACAGACAAAATGACAAAATTTATAAAGAATAACAAGAATAATTATCTCATAAAGTATATTAGTGCTAGGAGTACAGCTCAGTGATAAGAGTCCAGGCCTTCCATGCTTGAGGTCCTGGGTTCAATCCCCAGCAGAGGGTTGGGTAGGGAAAACAGTATAATCCCCAGATGACAGATAGGGACATGTTTTCAGAAGGGGCAATTAAATGACTTCTAAGGTATAGTGGCGTATTCTTAGCCTGGGTAGTGGTTATAGTTATAGTTATTTTAAAAATTTATACATATGTGTTTTATATACTTTTGTTGTAGACGACACTCTCTCAAAAGGAAAAAGATGTTTAACTTGAACTAATTTAGTAGATTTCTGTTCCTTTCATGTAAACATATTCCAAAATCATAGTTATTAAAGGTAGCTTAGTAGTAGTATTCATTCAATAAATAAAGGGCTGTGTGTGAGCACATACACATGTGCTTAAAGAAGGCTATGCAAATGTCATTGAACTCCAGGATTAGAAGAAATCTTAGAAAATTTCTAGTGAGTTGAAGATTTTTATTTTACAAAGAGAAAAGTGAGAGCTAACTCAGAATCCTGGGTTCTGCCCATTAAACTATATCATTTCCCTAACACAAGAGACAGCAATCATGTCAGCAAGAAATGCATATTTCAAAGATTCAATTATTTTTAATGTTTATTTTATTCTTAGAAGACTTGAATGCCTCTGTGCTGAAAATAAATTATTTCAAGTAATATAATATCTACACATAAGCAACATTTTATATCATGATTGCTAGATATCAAGAAAATAAATTACTGCAATTTAAAATGGAATTTTACTGACAACTACTAAATTTTCTTCCTTGCTTATTAATTTTAAATCATATAATAAAATGAATTTACTGATACAGCTAGTCTTATGGGTATGGAAAAAATTGCTTCCCCTTTGCCAAACCCATCAAATGTAATTGAAGATTAATAATACTATGTGTTGTAAAAATTGGCTTATTTTCACTAATGGAAGACATCACTGCTTCTGATGCTATAATCTGTTACTTAGAAAGGAAAAAGAAGTAGAATACCTACAGACAGCACTGGCTAGATAATTTGCAGGGCCTATTGAAAAATAAAAATGTGGCCACCTTGTTCAAAAAGTGGGAATAGAGGGAAATGCTGTTAAAGCTTCTAAAATTTAAAGATTTGGGGGGAGAAGTGGTACTGGTATTGAAGCCAGGGGCACTTAACCACTGAGCTATATCCCCAGTCCATTTGTTTGTTTTTCTGAGACAGAGTGTATGTAGTTACGTTGCTGAGATTAGTCTTGTAATTTTCCTGCCTCAATCTCCCGAGTAGCTGGGATTACAGGTGTGCTTCATCACATCTGGCTTAATGCTTTTCTTTAATAAAAAATATTTTTTAAAAAAAGCTTTTTTCTTCAGATACACCTCTCTTTCTAGCCAGTGTAGATTCCTTGGCTACTTAATGTCATGCTCTCTCCCATGGGGGTATTTGCAAGGTAAGTGCAGATGCTTCCAGATACCCTAAAGTCTCATTTCAAAACTGGTGTTGCACTCACCCTCCATCAGATTCACCCTCTTGCCAGCATCAGGACCCAGCCACTGGGCCCTGTAAGGAGCAAGAAGTCAACCTCCCCTTACTTATGGCCTGTCACCCCAATGCATGTCAGAAAGGCACTCCTCACCTTGATCCCCTAAGACTGCAACCTCCATGTTGGTACCTGGATCACAGATGGAAGAGATCCTCACTGGTACCAAAATATACACTAAATGTCTGACAGCACACTGACAGCCCAGGGCACCACACCGTGCCCTGACCCAGGGTATTATAATATCACCATGTCCAATCTGGATTTTCCCCCACACCATACACAGGCAGAACCACCACCATCACCATCCACCAACCAAGACTCATTGCCTCCCCAGGCAGAAGCAGTCCCTGGGCAAGGCAAAAAGGGAGAGTGTCAGGGACTAGAAGGAAATTCTCCTTCAAAGATTAGCCTGACAGCCCCCTGGGAGACATCCTGCCTGGGAGGCATCCTGCAGCTACCTATCTCCTTGGAACATCCTGCGGTTATCAGGATCATCAGACATCTTGCACCTGGCAGTTTTACCACCCACATCCAGCAG
Source organism: Marmota marmota marmota (assembly GCF_001458135.2). Taxonomy (NCBI): domain Eukaryota; kingdom Metazoa; phylum Chordata; class Mammalia; order Rodentia; family Sciuridae; genus Marmota; species Marmota marmota. The sequence continues at coordinate 22,172,339 of NW_025999977.1, read as the reverse complement.
TTGTTGATTAGAGAGCTTCCCCATCCCCAGCATATAAATACCCCTGTGTGAACAATAAAAGTTTGCAGCTTGATCAGAATTTTTGTCTTGCTGTCACCTTTCGTGTCTCTTGTCCCTTCATTCCTCCCCATCTAGGTTCGCTGCCCACGTTGATGTGTGCTGCCGGATGGGACAGGAGAGGCCAGGCAGAGTTTGAAATGCTAGGGCATGATAGTGCCAACAGCTGAGAACTGGTCTTGGAAAGCAAGAGAGATGGCAAGTGATAGAATCATGTGGGAGCCAAGGTTCCAAGCCCCAGTGTGCCAGCATTGTCCCATCAAACTTCACTTGCAAAACACAAGTTCAAAGAGAAAGTAAGATACTAAAGAGGAGACTGCAGGCACTGAACCCTAAAAACAGTCCATTTGAGTACCAGGCCCTATTGGATTTTTCTGGTCATATTCAAGCCAGCCTGCATACAAAACTATAGTTATTTCCACAGCATGCCAAAAATGAAATCACAAATATCTGTGTGTATTTATGAGCACATGTTTATATCTGTGTTGAAATATCTTTATAGATGAAAATAGTATTGCTGGCAGGATTCAAATCAAGTTATGGTGCCAAGCAGTCAAAATAATGAAGGTAATTTTTCCAAAAACGTTACATATAGTTTTGATAAAGAAACAGATGGGAGCCAAGCAGGATGGTACACTCTGATGATCCTAGAGACTCAGGAGGCTGAAGCAGGAGGATAGCAAATTCCAGGCCAACCTCAGCAATGTAGTGAGACCCTCAGCAACTTAGTGAGACCCCATCTCAAATAAATAAGTAAGAACTGGGGATTTAGCTTGGTGGTAAAATGACCTGGGGTTCAATCTTCACTAACAACCAACCAACAAACAGATGGGAAAACATTGGATTCAAAAAACTTTTAAATTTTTAAGGATTTTTAGTCACCCTATGAAATTCAATGTGTCTAGCCAGGCACAGTGGCACATGCCTGTAATCCCAGCAACTTGGGAGTTTGAGGCAAGAAGATTGTGAGTTTGAGGCCAATATAAAATTAAAAAATTAAAAAGGACATTCTAAAATAGAATGATCATAGGTTCAACCCCCAGTACCGATAAATAAGTATATTTTAGAAATAACATGTCTAATTTTTAGAAGCTCTCTGGCATTTAGTAATGGGAAACCATCTATACTTGGAATGTTAATTCTTTCTTTCCTTCACACTCCATTTGGTAATTCTTACTCACTTTGGTGCACAAATTTCACCTTTTCCTTAAGACCTTCCTCAGCTATCCCAGTGGTTAACTATGGTTTGCTTGTTTCTCTTTTTATCATTGTTTCTTTCTTCTTTTTTGTTGCTTATTTTGGTTTTTTGGAGGGTTTGGTGGTACTAGGAGTTGAACTCAGGAGTGTTTTTCTGCTGAGCTGCATCCCCAGTCCTTTCTTTTTATTGTTTGAGACAGGGCCTCACTAAATTGCACAGGCTGGCCTCAAACTTGTGATCCCTCCTGCCTCAGCCTAGAGAGTTGCTGGTATAAGAGGCACCAGCTTTAGCTATTGTTTTATTGTCCCTTATCTGCCAAAAACTGTTGTGTTTCCAAACCAGAACCTGACGTTCCTTAAAGAGAATACTCAGATCCTTCAGTATTTTCTGCATTCCTTATTTGGTTACTTCTCTACTCAGGACTTGATTGAAGTGAATGGGGTAATAGTTTGTCTTATATTATGCATACCTAATCACATTTTAAAAACAGGGCTCCAAATTGTCTTTGTTGTTAAGAACTAGCTTCAATGATAGCAAAATCTTTATTGGAAATAAGAGGCCAACAAGAAATGAGGATATCCATTGGGATGGAGATACCAGACCTGATTATAAAATGAAATTATAAGAACATTATGATAAAGAACCAATGCCTGGGGAAGGGGTTAATCTGCACCGACCCCCCCAACCCTACTCCCAGCCTCTCTAGGGGCCCAGAATTTCTGAGCACAATCTCATCTGACTGGGTTCTCCAGTCCCCAGAGTGCTGCTAGGTCTCTTGCCGAGCACAATTTCCATAAGACATGAACTTGAGACCTTTGGCTAGCTGTGGTTGTAGCTCAATGGTGGGGTGCTTTCCTATTGTGTGAGAGGCACTAGGTTCGATACTCAGCACCACATAAAAATAAATAAAATAAAAGTATTGTGTCCATCTACAACTAAAAGAAAAAACGATTTTATTAAAAAAAAAAAAAAAAAAAGAAAAAGACCTTTGGCCAGAAATGATCTGTGGGGAAATGTGATGCAATTGAATAGAACTTGATCCAATCTCTCACACAAAAATCAACACTTTCAACTGCATCCTGTGCCCATTGCCCAGGGCATGTACTGTGGTGCCCGTGCCTGTTTACCTCTGTTGGCAGTATACTTTGCCTCCAAAGATTTCCAAAACTCCTCTTCCATGATAAGCATGAATACTTTTCTTTTGTCCCCCTTTGGCCTTCCCCTGCCCCCAAGATTTTGCTTATGGTTTATTAAAGAAGCTAACAAACCTCAACTAACAAGTATGTTAGTGAGAGATGGTTGGGTGATACTTATACATTTAAAAAAAAATGCTTTGGGGAATCAAATTCCTAACTCAAAAGGAGAACTCTGAATTTTTGTCACATTTAGGGTCCCTTTCCCAACAATTCTCTTGCTTATTTGAACAGGTCTTATTAGTTGTACTAATCCTACACCTAAAACTCTCTTACATAACTCTGCTGTGGGAAGCTTCCCTTTTCGCCCCAGGGCAACACTGAAGTAAGAATCAGCACACTCAAATCCCTTCAAAAGAAAATCCACCCTTCAAATATTTATAAGCAATGTAGATTTTACAGAGTATGTAAAAGAGGTAAGGGAGGATTTTATAAACCACACCCTACAGCACATAACATTATTAATCCTCCCTTTACTTTTTATTTCTTCCCCTCTCCCACCAGTGGGGTAGGGCAGGGACAGTGTTTCAACATTTTTTCCCAGAGAGGGAAATTCTCAGATCTTCCTGTTTACACCATTACTCCTGTTTTCTCCTTTCTTGGCTGTAATGCACTAGTCCCAAACCAGGCCACTGGTCTAAGCAGGAGTCCTGCCTCTCTGCCAACATATTAGACCAAGCAGATATCTGGACATAAAAATTTGGTTCTGTGCATATGCGGTATGGCTGAAGACCGTAATTGGAGTGGAAAATGGTATAAATACTATGGGGAGCATGAACTCTTAGGTGAGGAAATGTGAACATAAGCTTAAAGTAGAATTGCATTTAGGACACTTATTTATAAGAGTTTTTATTGTAACATGGAGGAGAAATTAGAAACAAAGAGAAACAAAAAGAAAATGGAAAATTCCCAACTCATGCAGTTATTTGCATTGTTAAATGATTGTCAATTTGGTTTAGTGTTTGTCCAAATAAGACCCTGCAGCAAATACAAAACTGTAACCACAATGGTAATTAATTCAACAAATATTTGTTGAGTATGTATTATATACCAACAGTGTTGGATGCTTAGAAAACAGGAGTAAATAAAACAAAGACTGCTGCTCCCGTGAAGCCCTCATCTTAGTGGAGGAGACAAATTTAACCAAAACATGATAAATAAGCTATCTAGTGTTAGAAGATGATTTCTGCGAGAATAGAAAATAAAGAACAAGGAACGGAGATTGGGATTCCTAGGATGGGGTTATTTGCATTATTAAGTAAGGAGGCAAAGGCAAGCCTCAGGAAGCAAAATTTGAGGAGATAAGAGCCTTACCTAAGTAGATATCTGGAGAAAGGACATTCCAGGCAAAGAGCAAAGGTCATTGGGCAGGGTGTGTCTGGTATTGTCAAGAAAGAGCTTCGAGGCCAGTGGGGGGGCAGGCGCAGGGGAAGTTGGATCTTGTAGGACTTGTGGGTAATTTTAAATATTTTGGCATTATTCTGAGTAAAATGGGGAGCTGTTGACCAATTTTGAGCTGAGGAAGGACATAAACGGACAAATTTTAAGAGAATCACTCTGGCTGCTATGTTAAGAAAATACTACCCTAGAGGTAGGAGGTGTAGCTCAGTGGTAAAGCGCTTGCCCAGCAAGTGCAAGGCTCTGAGTTCACTCCCCAGAAAAGAAAAAGAAAAATACTGACAAATTCAAGACTAGAAGCCGAGAGTAAGGAAGTTATTAGAGTCATTCAGATCAGAGATGATCGTGGCTTTGGGCAGAATGGTGGCAGTAGAGGTGAAGAGAGGGGATCAGATTCTAGAAATATTTTGAGAATATGAGAGAATGAGTGGAGCCAAAGATGATTCCAAGTCTGGGGGCTTGCACAACCACAGAGTGAATCTAAGTGCAACATGACTATAAGGTCCTTACTTAGCATCTGGATGACCATCTTAAGTGACAGCCATCATTTTAAGACAAATTTCGCTTTCCCACCCAAAGGCGGGAATAGAAAGGCTCACCACTCCCTCATACCAACCCAACCCTTCATCTCCCCCATTAGGAACTGCCCGGCTCTAATCCCTGAGCCTGCACCATAAAAGTCCCAGAACTCAAGCCTGTATTGCCTCTGTTTGTCTATGGAGAGATGTGCCTTAATTTGTCAGCTCTGACAAACAAACTCTTGTGTGTATCTCTACCTGGTCTCTGTCTTTAATTTCTTGATCACCTGTCTCCCAGTTCCTCGCTTTCCTTTCCATGACTGTTCAAGCAAAAAGTTGCCCTTTTTGCACTTCCCTGAACATTTATCTCATTTATCAAAAGCTATTTTCACAACTGCAGTATTTAGTTTCAAATAAACTCTATTTGTTATATAGTGGATTCCTGCAGATATAATTTGTTTCACTCTCTTAGCAATAAGGAAGAAAATAGTCTTCTCTAGCTTCATACATGCAATCCTTTTGGGTGATATTTTTAAAAATTATAATAGGTTTCTAGGTGTGGTTGTGCATGCTTGTAATCCCAGCACTTGGAGGCCGAAGCAAGAGGATGACTTGAACTTGGAGTTCAAAATCAGCAACAAACGTAGCTAGACCTCCATGTCTAACAACAAAAACAACAACAAAGACAACAACAAAGGCAGTAGATTGCATTTCTAGTTGTTGTTTATTTTAAAATAATATTGAAGCCAGGAGAGGTAGCACACACCTGCAATCCCAGTGGTTTAGGAGGCTGAGGCAGGAGAATAACAAATTCGAGTCCAACTTCAGCAACTTAGGCCCTAGGCAACTGAGATCCTGTCTCAAAATAAAAATACAAAAAGGGCTGGGGATGAGTGTTAAAGCACCCCCTGGGTTCAATCCCTAGTACACACACACATACTACTACTACTAATAATAATAATGGGGGGGCCACTGGGGACTGAAACACAGCAATTAAATTCCATGCATGTAAGGTTATGTCAAAATGAACCCAACTATAATGTACAAATATAATGTACCAATAAAAGCAAAATAAATAAACAAAAATAATATTAACAGCAGCTAACATTTATTGAGCACTTAGTTTCCAGGCCACATGCTAAATATTCACAATCATTTACCTTATAGCACTGCTCTGAGGCTGGAATTATTATCTCCATTTTAGGCATGAAGAGGGTTAGAAAATATCTAAATTTTTTTTTTCTGGGCTAGTAAGTACCAGAGCTAGGATTCAGACTCATTTGCCTAGGTCGAGGGCTTTTATTTTATTATATTATTTACTTATTTATTTATTTTCTTTTTATGGTGCTGGGATCAAACTCAAGATCTCACACATGCTAAGCCAGGACTCTACCACTGAGCTACACCTCCAGACCTAGGTTGAGGGCTTTAAAGAACTGTGCATTCTGTCCCTCTACTTGACGTCCCTAGGAGACAGTAGGGAAGGAATATAGCTTTTAGTCACCCCTTCCCCTTTTTGTCTCTAAGATTTAATAAAGGATAAGGTTTGTCTCTTTTGTTAGAGATAAGTATGATATATTTATTTATTTTGCCATGCTGGAGTGGGGGGGCGGGTCAAGCCTAGGGCCTCACACCTGCTAGGCAAGTGCCCTGCTACTGAATTACACCCCCAGTTCCAGCATAGTTTTAAATATAGTTGTGGTTTAATGAAGTCTCCCTGGTCATCTTCTAAACCTTAACTTCCCTATTTTTAAGTCAAGAGAAGACATTTAGATAATGAGGTTTTGTTGTTGTTGCTTCTTTGGTACTGGAATTGAACCCAGAGGTGGTCTACTTCTGAGTTGCTACATCTCCAGCCCTTTTTATTTATTTATTTTTTTAATTGAAAGACAGAGTCCTTGTAATGCAAAAGGACAACCACTAAGTTGCCCAGGCTGGCTTCAAACTTGTGATCCTCCTGCCTCAGCCCTCCTCCCCCTCAGTCTCTCTCCTCTCAAGGGGTACTCCACTGCAACCAGCTCTAAATTTTTAAAATTCTAATATCTTTGTTACTCACCACAAAAAACCTTGTTTATGAAAGATTTCTTGCCCTCACCCCCCAAAAAGTCTTAAGTTTACCAAAATGGTAAATTCTAGATTTCATTGTATCCTTCCACCTGGAGATTTCAGCCTGTTTTTCCATCTGCCTTACTCTTTTTGTCTGTCTGTTTGTTAAGTAATAAACTTCTGGGTGTTTAAAACTCAATGTATATACACTGAACATTGTGCCTCAGCCATTTCAGCTTAGCAAGAGCTATCTATGGAGGGTCTGGGAAATTTGCCATAAGTGAGTTATTTAAAGGTGGTTAGGGTGACACACTCTTCTAAATTTAGCATCTTAATGAACTTCTCTAGATTAAGGAGTTACTGTCTTGCATTCTTCCACCCTTTGTGCAAAAAATTTGGCACATACTTGAGATTGATTATTTTCTTTCCTGTGTTAGAATTTTCAAACAGTTCCTTTCTCAAAATATGTTGTCAGCTGCCTTTCCCACATTATCCTTTTTCTGCAGAAAGTGGGAGGGGCTATCCACTCTCAGAGCTGAGATTGCAGAGTTGACTTCCTCCTCACATCTCCATACCCAGCTGTCTAATGCAAGATCAGCAATTTTTATTTTTTCTCTGAAGGTCTAGGTAAGTAAACGTTTTCAGTTTTTTAGTCAGTAGGGTCCCTGTTGCAATTACTCAGCTCTGTCCTTTTAATGCAAAAGCAGCCACAGACAATATGTAAATAAATGTGTGCTGTGGTGTTCCATTAAAACTTCATTCATGCCAAGCACGTGGCACACGCCTGTAACTCTGGAGGCAAAGACAGGAGGATCAAAATTTCAAGGTTACCCTGGGCAACAGAAGAGACCCTGATTCAAACTTTTAAGATTAAAAAAGCTGGGGGGAGTAGCCCAGTGGTAGAACCTAGCATCTGCGAGGCCCTGGGTTCAATCCCCAGTACTGAAAAAAGCAACAACAAAACTTTATTTACAAAGGCAGAAGAAGCCAGATTTGGCCCTCCAGGCCATAGGTTACTGACTCCTGATCTACAAGCATGTGGGAGCTGTATCAGAGTGACTATAGCTCCTAGGAATTTGGAATTGGGACCTAGAGACTGAGGCAGGTATTAACTGCTGGTTGCTAAGCAAGTGAATGGGGTAGAGTGGGTGGGGGACAGAAACAGAGAGCCAAGACTGCTATTTGAGACAGCTATAGGAGGCCACATGTGAACAAATAAGTGAGCAGAGAAGCCAGTCTGTGGAGAGGGAAACACACACACACACACACACACAGAAAAGCCAAGACTGGAGACCAGATAACGGGAAAGAGGAAGGAGAGAGGAGTTCTTGTCATTTGAACTGTGTTTTCCTCAGTTGGGTCTCACATAATCCCTTGCCTATTTTTATATTCATTTCTCCTTTACTTTAGCCAACTGGCATGAATGTCTGTTTCTTGCCACCAGATAACCCTTAACTTGAGCAGCCTTTTATACTCTGGACTTCCCAAATGACTGGCAGCTTTCCGACTTAAATAGCCATGCATTTTTACCACTAGGCTTTGCTGGGTCTGATTTCACCTGTGACCTACCCTTTTTCAGTTCTACTCCAAGAGTGTTCTCTGTCTCTCTGTCTCTGTCTCTCTCTCTCTCTCTCTATATATATATATATATATACATATATACACACACACACACACATATATGTATATGTGTGTGTGTATATATATATATATATATATAGAGAGAGAGAGAGAGAGAGATAGTTGTAATGTACACAATATCTTTGTTTATTTATTTATTTTTATGTGGTGCTGAGGATGGAACCCAGGGCCTCACACCTGCAAGGCAAGCATTCTACCACTGAGTTGCAGCCCTAACCCCCCAAGTTCTGTTTTTTCTTCAGCTTTTGCTCAGCCATTATCTCCTATGCCCAAGTTAGGATTTGGTTTCTGCATTAGTTAACTCTTCATTACTACAACAAATAGCCAAGGCAGTCTTTCTTATTTTTATTAATTTATTTTTGGTACTGGGGATTGAACCCAGAAGCAATTAACCATTGAACCATATCCAATCCCTTTTTATTTTTTATTTTGTGTCTTAGTCAGCTATTTTGCTGCTGTGACTAAAAGACCTGACCAGAACAATTGTAGAGGGAGAAAAGTTTATTTAAGGGCTCTCGGTTTCAGAGGTCCATAGAAGGCCAGTTCCATTCCTTGAAGAGAGAGAGTGTGGTGGAGGGAAGCAGCTCACATCATGATCAGAAGCAGAGAGAGATGTCTCCACTGGCCAGATACAAATATATAACCCAAAGCCACGCCCCAATTTCCACCTTCTCCAGCCACACCCTACCACTTCAGTTACCACTCAGTTAATCCCTATTAGGGGATTAATTCACTGCTTGAGAAGAATCATTTCTTCTATGAACCTTCTTGCATTGTCTTGCACGTGAGCTTTTGGGAGACACCACATGTAAACCATAACATTTTGAGACACAGTCTCACTAAGTTGCTTATGACCTCATTAAATTACTGAGGCTGGCCTTGAACTTGAGTTCTCCTGTTTCAGCTTCCTAAACCCCTGGGATTACAGGTATGTGCCACCGTGCCTGGCTAGTCTTTTTATTTTATTGGTACCCGGGGATTGAATTCAGGGGCACTCAACCACATCCCCAGCCCTATTTTGTATTTTATTTAGAGATAGAGTCTCACTGAGTTGCTTATCACCTCACTTTTGCTGAGGCTGGCTTTGAACTCATGATCCTCCTGCCTCAGCCTCCCATCTGCTAGGATTACAGGTGTGAGCCATCGAGTCTGGCTAGTTTTTTTAATTTTATTATGTATTTATGTATTTATTTGTGCTGGGTATTAAATCCAGGACCTGATACATGTTAAGCAAATGCTATAATAATGAGCTATACCTCCAGCACAGGCTACTTTTTAAAGAAAAGAGGTTTATTTTGGCATGTAGTTCTGGAGATACAAAGTCAAGGGTCTACATTTGATGATTGCCTGTTGGCAAAGTCCCAAAGCTACCCACAGCATCACATGGCACAAGACAGGGAACACATATATGACTATGTGCTGTTTAGTTCCTCCTCCTTCTCCTCTTTTCCCATTTCCCCTCTCCTCCCTTTCCTCTTCCTCCTCTTCCTCTACTTCTTCTTTCAGTATTGCATATTGGACTCAGGGGTGCTTAGCCACTGAGCCACTTCCCTAGTCCTTTTTATTTTTTAGTTTGAGATAGGGTCTCACTTAGTTGAGGTTGGCCTCAAACTTGCAATCCTTCTACCTCATCTTACTGAGTAGCTAGGATTACCTCTAGTTTTAATTACAGCTTTCACCTCTGAACAGGGCCTGGAACATAGTAAGAACTTAATGTGTTTATTTGTGAATGAGGTAAAGGTACACAATGTTAAATATATCTGCAAAATATATATCCTGGTAATAACTAGAAATAAATTGTAACCAACTAAAAGGCTCAGGATTCTCTGATTTCCCACCGCCCCCCCCCCCAGTTTTATGAGACAAAACAGAAATAAATGAATTACTGCTGCCAAAAGCTTGGTTCTTGTCCCCAATGCCAATTCAATAATGAGGACACAGTTTTGAGAAAAAGGAAAAAGAAGGTTTACTGCTTTGCTAGCAAAGGAGAAACAGGGACTCCGGTCTCAAAGGCTGTGATTCTGCCCATCAGCAGGTACAGGGGGTTTTTAAAGAGGTGATTCAGAGAAAATGAGATTAGGGAGGAGAGATCAGAAAGGAGAAGTTTAGGGAAAAGAAGATCAGGAAAAGATCAGGGAGGAGAAGGTTAGGTAGAAGGAGGTTGGGAAAAACAAAACAAAACATGTAAGCTTCAAAGCAATAAGGATATAGTCAAAGCATCAAGCAAACCCTTTATACTACTGCATATACTTTATACTACAAAAATTTGTTCATAAGTAAAAGACTATAGAAATGTACTCTTTATGATTTACACTCAAATATGCTAACAGTGTTGTTCAAACCTATATATTCTTACTAAAATTTTTGTCTGCCTATCAGTAACTGAATGTGTTCACTTTCCCTATTGAAATTGTAAATTTTGGCGGGGCTGGGGTTGTGGCTCAGTGGTAGAGCGCTTGGCTCACAGGTGTGGGGCCCTGGGCTCAATCCTCAGCACCACATAAAAATAAATAAATAAAATAAAGGTATTGTGTCCAACTACAACTGAAAAAAAATATTTTAAAAAATGTAAATTTTTTATTCCTCCTGTATTTCTACAATGTTCACCTTATTATACTTTGAGGGGGGCATGAAAGCTTACAATTTAAAAAAAGTTGGCAGATTAAATCTTTATCATTATGACAAGTCTCCCTTTATCACTAATGGTACCGTGTAGTCTACTTAATCCGATAATAACAGCTATTTCAGCCTCATGTTTTGGATAGTATTGCATGGGTTAGTTTTTTCATCCTTTTACTTTCAAGATTTCCTCATTTTTATGTTCTAGGTATGTCTTTTGCAAATAGCATATAGTTGGGTTTTGATTTTTTTTGTCCAGTTATAACAATTTGTGGTAGTTGGTTACATTAATTTGTGACCATGGGCTTATCTCACTTCTTAGCATTTATACCCTTATGTATAAGTCCCTCGTCTCGACTCAGGGAGGAGACTATAATGTACTTTATCTGAGAGAATTGGCTGAAGTGACATGGTTACTTCCAAGCCTAATCTTCTTGAGAGCCCTGTGTGTGTGTGTGTGTGTGTGTGTGTGTGTGTATAAGAGGTTTTCCAATTTGCTTTGAGAGACTGCAATGAAAGGCCATATGGAGAAGAAGTCTTGGAACTACCTGTAGAAAAATTAAAGAAACCAATCAACAGTGAGAAACAAGGCCCTATAAATATAGTCTCAGTCAGAATATTTCAGGGAGCCCTCCACCCAGTCATGGAAGTCATCCTTGCTGAAGGGCCACTGAGTGAGAGAAGATGCCATCTGGAACACACTGACCACAGCAGACATCACCTAGAGGAGAGAGGTGCCATCTCCATTTTGTCCTATCCAATGTCACAGACTCACAAAAAGTAACAAAGTCTAGTTGTTGCTATTTTTTTTTCTCCTAATACTGGGGATTGAATCCAGTAACGCTTTACCACTTAGCTATATCCCTACCCCTTTTTATTTCTTACTTTAAAATAGAGTCTCAATAATTGCTGAGGCTGGCCTTGAGTATATTATAGTCTCCTCCCTGAGTCGAGAGGAGGGACTTATACATAAGAGTATAAATGCTAAGAAGTGAGATAAGCCCATGGTCACAAATTAATGTAACCAACTATCACAAATTGTTATGACTGGACGAAGCAGGAGGATCACAAAATCCTGCTTCAGCCACTGGAGTTGCTAGGATTAGAAGTGTGTGCCAGCCACTGTACCGGGCTACAAAATATAGTTTTTAAGCTACTAAATTTTTAGGTAGTTTGTTACAAAGCAATAGGTAACCAAAACAATCTATTATTAAACAAGGATCTGTTTTCACTTAGTATAATTAGTGATATATTTGGTTTTAAGTCTGTCATCTGGTTGGGAGTATAGCTCTGGTAAAGTTTTTGTCCAGCATGCAAAAGGCCCTGGGTTACATCCCTAGCACCACTAAATAAATAAATATCATCTTATAAATTATTCTCTCTGTCTCTTTTCATGTCAAGAGTTTGGGGATCAAACTGTGGGCCTTGCACATGCTACCAAGCACTTTACTACTGAACTATAGAACTGTCCCCTCCTCCTACCTTCTGTAAGTAGTACTTTTTTTTCAGGGGGGCTGGGGGGGGCGGTTGGGGTGTGGGGTGTGGTACCAGGGATTGAATCCAGGGGCACTTAACTATGGAGTCAAATCCCTAGACCTTTTTTATATTTTATTTTGAGACAGGGTCTTGCTAAATTGCTGAGGCTGGCTTTGAACTTGAGACCCTCCTGGCTCAGCCTCCTAAGCTGCTGGGATTACAGGCATGTGCTACTATGCCCAGCTAGTAGTTTCTATTTGGTTGTCACTTTGTTCTCATTTTTTCCCCCTTATCTTGCATTTAGATTAACTATTTTTTATTTTTTCATTCCCTCTTTTCTCCCTTTTAGATTCAAAATTGTTTAGCATAATGGTTAATTTACAATTTGCATATTTCCTGTTAGAATCACCCCATTTGTCATTGTGGCAATTTTGATATGTATGATGACCAGGTGTTTGGTTAAATGTTAGTTTAGATGTTTATATAAAATCATTTTTTAAAATGAGATTAACATTTAAATCAGTAGACTTTGGTGAAGAGGGGATATAGCTCAGTGGTAGAGCATTTGTCTAGCATGTGCAAGGCCATGGATTCCATCCCTGAAAAAATAAAAAAATTAGTAGACTTTATGTAAAGCGGATTACTCTCCATAAGGTGTGTGGGTCTTATCCAATCAGTTTAGCGTGTTAATAGAACAGCTTGGCCTCCCATGAGTAAAATGGAGTTCTGCCAGAAATCCACCTTTGAACTTGAACTAACTCTCCTTTGGGTCTCTACCCTGCTGGTTTACCCTATAGGGTTTGGATTTATCTTTGTCTGTATGTGGTGCTGAGGATCGAACCGGGCCGCACGCATGCCAGGCGAGCGCGCTACCGCTTGAGCCACATCCCCAGCCCGGGTTTGGATTTATCAAGCCTTCACTTCTATTTCTCTGAAGAACCTTGACTGACATACATAGTATTTTATAATTCTCTTAGTGATTATTCTATGGATTGCAATGTGTATTCTTGATTTACCAGAGTGATTAATAAGTCAAACTTATTAATTTAAGTTTTTTCATCCTCCTAAAGAATGAGTCCATTTATCTTCTGACATTGTGTGTGTGTGTGTGTGTGTGTGTGTGTGTGTGTGTGTGTGTTTTGGTATTGGGAATTGAACTCGGGAGCACTCAATCACTGACCCACAGCCCCAGGCCAACTTTGTATTTTTTATTAGAGACAGGGTCTCACTGAGTTGCTTAGCACCTTGCTGTTGCTGAGGCTGGCTTTGAACTCACTCACGATCCGGCTCCTGTCTCAGCCTCCTGAGCTGCTGGGATTACAGGCGTGTGCCATCACGCCTGGCAATTGTTGTATATTTTACCTACAGAAGACATTAATATTACTGTCCTATATAATTGATATTGCTATTTGTCTATATTTGCCCACATATTTATTGTTTTTATTGATCTTTATTTCCTTCTGTATTTCAGACCTTATGACGGGAAACATTTTCTTTCTACCTATAGAATGCCACTGTAGGATACTGGGGACAAATTCTTCATTTAGTTTTTTTGAAAACTTCATTTCATCTTCATTCTTTTTTTTTAAACCAGGATTTGTTCAAACCCTGGTGCAAAATATGGCTCAGTGGTTAAGCACCCCAGCCCTACCCTTTTTAATTTTTTAAATTTTGAGACAGGGTCTTACTGAGTTTCTTTAGGGCCTGACTAAATTGCTGAGGCTGGCTTTGAACTTGCCATCCTCCTGTCTCAGCCTCCTGAGCCACTGGGATTACAGGTGTGTGCCACCTTTATTTCATTCATTCTTAAAATGTATTTGCTTTCAGCTCTTTAGTCATCCTATCATTTTTTGACTTCAGTTATTTCTATTAAAAAAATCAGTATTAAGTCTAATGCTTTCTTTAAAAGTCATCTTCTTTGCTTTCTCTGACAATGTTTAAGATTTGTAGCAGGTGTTTTATCATGTGTCTGTGTCAATTGTATGGAATAAAAAAAATTATCCTTCTGGGGATTCACTGGTGCAAATATTCTTCACTTCTGGAACTCTACTTATTTGCACGCACCTTAAATTTTCTCACTGTATCTTCTACATATTTTCCCTGTGTTCTGTATTTTCTATCCTTTTCCCTTTTTGTGCTTCATTCTGAATGTTTTCTTTTGACTTATCTTTTAGTTCACTAATTCTGTCTTTATCTGTGCCTAATATGCTGTTATACATATTATTGAGTCCTTATTTTCAGTTAGTGATTTTTTTTTTCAGATTTCTATTTGTTTGACTAAATGTTTAATCTTGTGTTTTACTTATTTGAACATAGTGAGCCTTGTCATTTTAAAATCTGGGCATGAGCAGGGCATGGTAGGGCATGCCTATAATCCCAGCAGCTCAGTAGGCTGATGCAGGAGGATCACAAGTTCAAAACTGGCCTCAGCAATTTAGAGAGGCCCTAAGCAACTTAGCAAGATCCTGTCTCAAAATAAAAAATAAAAGGTGTTGAGGATGTTGCTCAGTGGTTAAATGCCCTGGGCTCAACCCCTGGTACCAAACCGAAACAAAACAAAATCTAGGCATGATAATTTCACTATCTGAATCACTTTTAGTGTCTATTCTTGTTCTCTGCTATTTCTCCTTCCTTTCTCTCTCATTCTTTCTCCTCCCACCCCATGTATTGGGAATTGAACCCAGGGGTGCTTTATCCCTAACCCTTTTTTAATTTTGAAAAGGGTCTCACTAAATTGCCCTAGCTGGCCTCAATCCTCCAGCCTCAGCTTCCAATGTTGCTGAGATTACAGGTGTACACCACCACGCAGGCTCTGTTATTTTTATTTTCTTGCATGACTGATTTTTTAAATTGTGTAATAGACATTGTATTTGCAAAATTGTAGAAATTATTTGAAGTTTACTAGCCAGGCCTGGTGGTATACACCTGTAATCTCAGTGACTTGGGAGGCTTAGACAGGAGGATCACAAGTTCCAGACCAACTTCAGCAATTTAGTGAGAGCTGCTCTCAAAAAAAAAAAAAAAAAAAATTATTTGAAGTCTAGAATATGCATTTTATTGCACAGAGGAGGAGTTTAGTTTGCTCTGCCAAGTGCTTGGGCATTAGCTCAAAGGAATTACCCTATCTAAATTCAGGGTTGAGAAGATCCAAAACTGAGCTGTAGCCCCTTTACTTTTAGAGTGTAGTTGTTTGGATTCCTAGCCCCAAACAAAGTAGATTCTATAGGGTTCTTCTTCTTTCCCCATAACATGCCCTGAACATTAATCTCTGTTCCTCATTCCTGTTCATTCTCCCATCAACTGTTTGGAACGGACAAGTACATTTCCTTGGATCTCCACCATTCCTCAGGTAATGGCCTCATAATTCCTCATTAAGTTATTAGCTCTCCAATGCCTTTAAACTGACATTTTAAATATTTTTGTTGAGCTTTTCTTTTTCTGTTTCTCAACAGGAGGATTGCTCTAAATTACTGTCAATACCAGGGTTTATAGAAATGTAGATATTATTACGTATAAGTGGTTGCTTTTAAGAAGTACATTGAAAAAGATCCCTAAGGGGGAAATTAGACTTTTATTTTTAATTCTAACTTTTTAGCACAAGCGGTAGGCTAATACTTAGGAACATTTTATCCCTGTCCTGGTATTATATAATTTGAGGGAAGTTATTTCTTTTATTGACAAGTATTATTGCATATCACCTCTATATCAAGAAGTTGTCCTATGAAATTAGACTATTCAGATGAAAAATATGTGGTCCTTATCCTTATGGGGCTTAAGTCTAGATTCCTTATTCATAAACTGGTTATTTTTAGAGCTAAAAATTCATGATCACACTTTAGTTAAAACAGTCTTTGTTAAATATATGTAGCATTACCAATGATAAATGCACTGAAGACATAAACACATATTTGAGTTCTTACTACTTTTCAGCCTAAATATGAGGGAATTTTAAACAATATATTTTCTAATGTATTTGTCTTTCAGTAATATTTACCATTGAATATATTTCTTTGAAGTCTTTTGGAGAAAGAAGAATAAAGCTTCACAAGAGATCCTGAATGCCAGGATTCTCTTTTTCCTAAAGAGATAAGTTCTGTCTTCCTAGCCTTATTATTTTTATAAACTCCTGGAAAGTTACTTAACTCTGAATCATCATTAATTTTAATAGGCTGTTCTCCTTGACAGATGTTCAAAGTCCTCTAAAATAGCCTCTAGGAATACAAGTATCCCTGGACTTTAAACTAAGAGTGTAACACATTTGTGTAGAGACTTGAGCTTTACCCACAGATAGTATTTAAATGTGTGCAACCAGCCAGGCACAGTGGTGCTGTCTGTAATCCCAGCTATTTAGGAGGGATCAAGGAAGATTGAAAGTTCAAGGTTAGCCTCAGGTACTTAGGGAGAGATTCAGCAATTTAGAGAGAATGAGAATGTAGTTCACTGGTATAAGCACCCCTGTGTTCAATCCCCTGTCAAAATAAAATAAAAGTGCCCAGCATCTCTGGGTTTGATTAGTCAGTGAAGAAGATGAACAGAGAGAATTTAGTAAGGGTACAATAGATTCATCATTTGACCTCTAATGAGTTCTACAAATTCTGGATTTATTTTCTAATCCATAATAGATTGAGATCTTGGATGATGTATTTCAGCTCTGAAATTCTGTGATTCTTTTAGAGTTGAGGAAGAGTACTTAGCCACTTGAGTTCGAGTTGAGGGAAATATATACTAATATATACCTGATATACATTTCATGAAAGGTATATCAGGTATATATTAGTACACATCTGTAAGGAGATGAAGACCTATATTATGTTAGTGGCCCCCATGGCAATGACCAGCAGAGATAAAACAAACCAGGTACGAGGAGCTTGTGGCCTTTTATTTATTTTTTTTATTTATTTATTTTTTATAGACCTTTCACAGTTCTTGGTAATTCTGATCTTAAGTATGTAATAGTGACAGAGACATGGATTTGCTTGTGGCCTTTTAGAAGGTGGGTTCTCTCAATCTTTCCTTCCTTCTTTCCTCAGTTCCCTCTCTTCTATACTCTTCTTCCAGGAACTGGTATCATTTTGTCCATATGACGGGACAACAGCAATTGCTCTGAAGGGAGAATTGGCAGCAACTCTGGCTCCAATTGAAGTGCACTGTGCCTTGTAGCCTCTCCCTGTGAACACAGCTGTGAAGCTCTCCAGGACAGTGTAAGGGAAAATACACAGAACTAGTAGATGACCTTGGACAAATCATATAAGTGTATTCATCTATGTAATGAAAGGATCAAATACTCCCATTTATTTTTGTATATCCTGATGCCTATAATTCTTCAATATTCATTATCCCTAAGGCTTGACCTGTTTTATTTTCTGCAGGCAGCTTGTTTCATATTCAGCTCACTTGATACTCAAAGCCTGGCTCATAGTGAATATCTAGTTAACATCATTGTTCAGGAAGGAAATGAACTCTATTGAACATCTACTTAGGCGATGTCTGGGTGTCATATCCTTTTCTTTTAATCTACTCAATACCTTTGTGAGAGAGGTTATCACTACTCTAGCGTTTTAAGTTGTAGGTATAGAAATTCAGAGATTTAATTATCAGAATCATAATGATAGCAGTAAATGGAGTTTTAGTTCTGCTGCTGCTTCTTCCTTTTTTTTTTTTTTGGTACTGGAGGGTGAACCCAGGGGTGCTTTATCACTGAGCTACCTCACCAGTCTTTTTTTTTTTTTTTTTTTTAATTTTGAGACAGGATCTCTCTATATTGCTTAGGGCCTCATTAAATTGCTGAGAGTGGCCTTGAACTTGCCATGCTCGCTCCTGAGCCTCCCCAGTCGTCTCCCCACCCCCATTACAGCCATGCGCAATAACGCCCGGCTTTGGTCTGCTTCTTATTATGTATTTGACGGGCTATTTTTCTAAACTTTAATTCCTTATCTGTAAAGTGAGAATTCATGAGTTAGTACAGGGTTGGTAGATTTAATAAAAACCAAAATCACCAGAAAGTATGTCCCAAATGGAAAGTTCCTATATTAAAATTTTTGCTGCATTTATCTGAATTTCAATTTTAACTGCATACTCCTGTTTTATCTGGAAGAATGTTAAGTTTGCGTTAAGGTTATGACAATGCATGTAAAGTTCCTATCGCTGTCTGTAGCACTTAGTGAGCGCTCAGTAAATTCAATTCTTACTAATTTTGGATCTGGTTCCAGAGTCTATTTTTTCCCCCACCACAAGCTCGCGGAGCTTAGTTTCTACAAAATTTCACTCAAGTGAGGGTAACGCTACTTTAAATTTATAGCAATGCTTTATAGTCCCTAAAGCGCTTTTGAGGCTTGGCCAATGGAGGAAAGCTCTTGGGAGAAATGACAGAACCTCGGGCAGTACAGGGCAGTCATCGCAAGCAGAGCACTGGCATCCCGGGTCGACCAGCCCAGGCGGCCACCCTCGCCCCGCCCCGCGCCCGCTTGTCCACTCAGCAACCGCGCCGCGCCTCCGCTGCGCTCCTATAGGTCCTTCCCGGGACAGGCGAGACCTTTCCATTTTCCCGCCTTCCCCAGCCAGGGTTCGGCCCGAATTCCGCACCGGCCCACAGCCTCTCCGCCCTTCCTTGCCTGCGAGCCCCGCCCTTGTGGACGCCGCATTTTCATGCCAACACCACCTGCCATTCTGGTCACCCTGCGCTCTGGTCACCCGAGTCGTCCCTTCAGTAGGAGGTGGGAGGGGACGGAGAGGGAAGAGCCGAGCCCTCTCAGTGGGGGTCGCGGGAGGCGGGGACGGAAAAGGGGCGGGGCCAATTGCCTAGGCGCCGCGTTGCCATGGCAGTGGGCGGGGGGAGGAGGGGGAGGAAGCGAGCCGGAGGGGGGATGTGGTGCTGCCGCGACCGCCACCGCAGCTGCCGCTGCCTGCTTGTTGCCGCGTCTTCCCGGAGGCGGCTGCTGGAAGCCACAGGGAGCAGCTGCGGTGCTCTGCCATATTGTGTCTTTCCCGGCCCATCCTCGCTTCCCCGCTGCGGCGGCAGAGCTGACGGTGAGTCCCGGGCGGAGCGGCGCGGCTCCCGGGCGCGGAGGCAGCGCGTGCGGCAGGCGCCGGGCGTGGGTTGCGGAGGCGGCTGTCCCGTGACGCGCCCGGACATTTTTGTCCCGTGAAGAATTGGCGCCGGCGCGGGGATGTCCCCAGCGCGCGGCTCGGATAGCATGTGGGCTCCCGGGGGTGTCGAACTGAGGGAAGTGTGGCCCCGTGAGGAGTTAGGAGTTTTTCCTGAGAGGTAATGATCTCCCGGAGGGAGTGTCGCGGCGGAAACCGCGGCACGGGTGTCGGCTCCCGGCAGGCTGGGGGATAGCTCCGAGGACGCCGAGGGCTCGTCCGCGGGGCGATCTGCTGTTGGGGAAGTACCGCAAGCCCCTCGGGAGCCTTTGCAACGCTGTTTCCCGGCTCCGAGTGGAACAAGACGTGCGGGGCTTGGAGTCCTCGGCGGCCCAGGCGGGACTGGCTGGGCCACGCCAAGTAGTGCCCCGGGAGGCGGCCGGGCGCGAACTTCGGGCTGCGGTGCGTTGGGTGGACGGGCGTGGGTCCTGGATGTCGGGATGTTGGACCCGGGCACCCTCTTGTTCCTCCTCCAGCGGGAGCCCGGGGCGCCTCCGAGGGTAACTGTTGGAGTGTGGGGAGTTAGTGTTTTAGCGCTGCAATATGGACACTTCCTGTTCACCGCCCCCTTGGGGGCCATGGTTGCCTCTGCCCTTTGGTCCTCTCTTTCCAGGCAGAGTAAGAGATCTGTGGTGGGAGAGGCCCATCAGCCTTAAGAGTTTGCCCCTGTGCAGTAGCAGCCTGCTTGGAACCCAGAAAAGTGGGAGCTGAGGGAAAGCAGTCCAGGTGCGCAGCCCTCGGTGCTCCCCTCTTCTTTAACTCCACCCCCATTTCCCCCCTTGCAAAATGCCTCTGTTCCCTTAGCAGCTCCCGGGAGTTAGGGTAGCCAGTTCCGTGGAAAGCCGCATTCTAGGGATCTTCTTGCACTTGATTTCTGCTTTAAAGTCGCATTAACACAGTCCCAGTACTTCGTTTTCCCTTCACGAGGAAAAAAGTCTTAGCGTGCAAAGAAATAATAGACTTTTCCCCCCTTCTACCTCAACTCCGATGTGCGGGGAGGAGTGAGGTTATTTATTTTCAGGTTAGTTGATGCTGTTTCTTCTCTCTTCCTTCCGATTGTGACAGCCACGTGGCCGGCTGAGTGCTATAGAGTGCCCTAGCGGCGCTAGGGGCTGAGGCTTTTCTGGTAGCCAAGGGGTTTTGAAACTGCTGTAGCTTCACATACAGATTTATCTTGGTGCATTTTGAGATGGGGAAGAGGAAAAAGAGGAATCGTTCAAGTCTGTATAAGTATCATTCGACTCTTAAGACTTAAGTGTTTCTTTTGCAGTCCTGAAAAGGTGTGTGTTGACATTTTTGCCGTCTGACGTCGTTTTGATGATTTATCTTTTAAAATGTTAGCAGTGTTAGGTATCAGAGTAATGGGAAGTAATAGTGCATTATGGAATTCCCGACTCTGAGAAATTTCAAAACCCTTAATGACTGACTTTGTAAAGAAATAATCACATTTGGGTGGTTTTTGTGTGTGTGTGGTTTTAGAAAAATCTCAATTTTTCTCGTTTTACATATAAATTATGACCTGAAATGCATAAAATTACAGCGAAAATACTTTTTTTAGGGATAAAATAGATACTGGTTTGATTTGTGTATATGCAGTTTCTTAAACTTTTGAAAAAAATATTAATATGAACCTTAACATGAACAGATTTTATTTCAAGGAATGAAATTTGATTTTTAGAATATATAAAAGCGAAAGGTCAAAGAGTTGAAGATAGGTGGGCACAGTGGCGCATGCCTGTAACCCCAGTGACCTGGAAAACAGGCAGGTAGATTGCAAGTTCAAAGCTAGCCTCCAGCAATTTAGCAAGGCCCTAAGCAACTTAGTGATACCCTGTCTCAAAATAAAAAAGAAATAAAAAGGACCTGAGGGTGTAGCTCCCAAGGTCCAATTCCCAGTACCTCCCACCCTTCAAAAAAGTCAGAAGTTAACTTTTGGGGATTTGGGGAAATTTTTGAATTAAGTACAGTCCTTAGTACTTACTAATGCATGGGGTTTCATTTTGTGAATGTTTTGATGGATTTGTATTATTTCTGTAACAAGTTTTTATTTGAATCAGTCTTCCTAAAAAAATGCTAATTCACAGGAAATATTTAAATCTGTAAAAGAATTGTGTCAAGAGTCATAGCAACACTATTTATTGGAATTTTAATTGCTGCTTAACAATTGTACTCAGTCATGTTAATAGGGAAAAATATTGAAAAGGTACCATAGGTGTCAGTGCAGAAAAGAAAGTACAATTGAAAAATAAATGTATATACTGACCACTGAGACCAGTGCTTAGTTGAGATAGAAAAGTAAATGAGATGATGAGATCAGTAGGGAGCCCTGAAATCATGCTGTAGGGTAACTAATTTACATCATTAGTTTATGAGATTTGACTATCAAAATTAAACTTAAAAAAAAAATACCAACCAAAAAGGACTTATTCTTTTGGCACCTTATTGCTTAGTACTTGTTCTGTTTTTTAATGTTGTACCCCTCTGCTGGTAGGCTATCCTGGCCCTTGGTTACTGGAGATCGAACCAAGAAGTGCTCTTCCTCTAAGCTACATCCCCAGCCTTTTAAATTTTTATTTTGAGACAGTTTCAGGCTCAGCAATTTGCAGTCCTCTTGTCTCAGCCTTCCAAGTTGCTGGGAATAGGTATTACCAAACCCAACTTAATTTCCTTAGCTTTTTGGTTGTTGTTATGTTAGTGACTGGGTTTTATATAAATGCAAAAATGGTACTCCAAAAATAGTCTTGAGACCCCTATACTTTCTTGATTACTTATGGAAGAAAAAAGAGGTCTAGATTTGATCCTTGTTCTTAGGTTAAAAAACATTAGTACACTTGGAAAAAAAAGTTTACACTGTGAGAAGATATAGTTAGAAGTAGAGCTGTGTGATGCAGTCAGGTGCTGTTATGAGTTAAAAGGAGAGCAAGACCTTAGAAGGTTTGAGTAGATAAGGGAAGGCTTTTTGCTTTCTCGAATAGAACTTTCATGTTACCCCCATTAATCTTGCAGATTGTATCATTCAAACTAACACACCCCTTATATCAAGCATGAATATCAGGCTTCTTCTCAAGACCATTCAAACTTTGTTTCCAGTCTTCTCCCACTAACCTACAGAAACTGTTTATTATTCACTACCTCATTGTGGTATAACAATCTTACTTCTTTATAATTAAACTGATGTAACATTTTTCTGTTGCAAATCCACATGTATATATCCTCTTGACTACTGAAGATCTACTTAATCTTGAAGCCTGGCTGAAATCTTGACTGCCCTCTGAACCTTAGATTCATAGAACTTTTAGACCCATATTCATCTCTCTAACTGAAAATTCTTTCCCTTTTCTGATAGAATGTAGTTCTTTTGGGATATAGAATTCTATACTGCTTTGTTTTCATTTAATGAATATTTTTGAGGATTTATCATATGCCAGGCCCTGTTATAAGGAACTGAGAATATAGTATTAACAAAATAAATTCTCATATACCTTGTTATATTTTAAATTTTATCACCCCAGCTGGGTTATAAGGTCTTTGATTACTTAAAGGAGACTTATTTTCTCCATGTTATATGCTTAGTAAGAATGTAATAATTTTCTGTATACAGGAATAATAAAACTTAGGGTGTGAGGACTTAAAAAAAACTGTATTTACAAGTGAAGGATAAAAAAGAATAACTATGGATGGTCTTGAAAACGTTGCTTTGGAGTTTAAATATGGTTTGGTACCAAAATCATCATCATCATCATCATCATCTGGAGAATGACGTAAACACCCCACCCCTTTTGTGGTATTGGGATTGAACCTAGTGACATTCTACCACTGAGCTACATCCCAACCATTTTTAAGCTTTATTTTGAGACAAGGCATTGATTAGTTGCCCATCCTGGCCTGGAACTTGGAATCAACCTCATCAGTCCCACAAGTTGTGAGTTGCTGGGATGGCAGGCATGTGCCACCATGCCTAGCATAAAATCCTTATTTGAGGAAGGCTTGTTTGACTGCAGTATATGTAGGACTAACTGGTAATGGAGGGGAATTGGAAAGAGAACTATTGAAGGGAAAATGAATAATTGCAAGGGAGGTTTGGAAGGTGTTCATTATCAAGAAGATGGTGAGTTTAGTTAGTTGAATATAAGATGAGTGGGAGATATTAAGGTAAACATGATCTGTAGTAAAGATGTAGGGAAATGCAGAGGTGACAGAGTTAACTAATTTTTATGAGTCCATAATTGAAGTGTTCAGAAATAAGAATGCTTTGGGAAACTAGAATTTAAGGGGCATTTATTTGTTTTGGTCTATCTAATTTCATAATGCTATAGACTTATGTGATACCTATGTCTATTGTATTTATAACCGTTATTTCCATCATATGAGAATACTGTCTTGCCACCAAATAAAATAATGTATATCATCATTTATTCTCAAGAGAAATAGTTTTACATTTATGGGAAAATTGCAAGACAGTACACAGAGTATACTTCACCCAGTTTCCCCTATTGTTAACTTCTTACATTACTAGGGTACATTTGTCACAACTAACTTTTTTCATTTTTGATGACTAACAGTATTAAGACGTAGTCAGAAATTTTATAGAATGCCCCTTAACGGAGATTTGTATGATATTTTTCCCATCAGGAAACTGGGGTGGTGGATTTTAGGGAGGGAGACCCAAGAGGTGAAGTATTGATACCTTTAATCACATGATTGTCATCTTTGTCAGGTTTGACCCCACCCTCCCCCTTCTGTACTGTATTCTTTGGAAACAAATCACTAAGCAATTAAAGGCCCTGACCTAGTTTTGTTCGTGGTTTTTTTTTTTTTTTACTTCCATCAACTTAGTTTTCTTTTCCATAAAAAAATTTAAACTCAGGTATTTTTTGCGTATCTACTGTATTTAGGTGCTAAGAGATGAGTGATAAGTGAGAGACATTATTTCTACTCTCTGTAGTTGGCCACATTCAAACACGAAATAATATTTACCTCCTCACCACAGGTCTTGATTTTATTGACGTTTATTTTATTTTTAAAATGTATTTATTTATTCTTATTAGGTATATATAACAGCAAAATGCATTTTGGTTCATTGTACATAATTGCAGCACAACTCTTCATTTCTCTGGTTGTACACGATGCAGTATTGCACTATATGTGCAGTCACACGTGTACCTAGGGTAATGATGTTCATCTCATTCCACCCTCTTTCCTGCCCCCGTGTCCCACGTCCCCTCCCCTCCCCTTCGCCCAATCACTATTCCTCCATTTCCCGCCCCCATTATGGATCAGCATCCACTTATCAGAGAAAACATTTGGCCTTTGGTTTTTTGGGATTGGCTTATTTGGCTTGGCATGATATTCTCCAACTCCATACATTTATCTGCAATTGCCTTTTAATGCTGAGTAATATTCCATTGTGTGTGTGTGTATATATATATACCACAGTTTCTTTATCCATTCATCTATTAAAGGGCATCTAGGTTGGTTCCACAATTTAACTATTGTGAATTCAGCTGCTGTAAACACTGATGTGACTGCATCATTATAGTATGCTGTTTTTAAGTCCTTTGGGTATAGACTGAGGAGTGAGTTAGCTGGATCAAATGGTGGTTCCATTCCAAGTTTCTTAAGAAATCTCCATACTGCTTTCCAGATTGGTTGCACCAATTTGCAGTCCTACCAGCAATGTATGAGTGTGCCTTTTCCTCTACATCCTTGACAAACCTTATTGTTGTTTGTATTCTTGATAACTGCCATTCTGACTGGTGTGAGATGAAATCTTAGTTTTTTGATTTTTGGTTTTTTTTGGGGGGTGCTGGGGATTGAACCCAGGGCCTTGGGCTTGTGAGATAAGCACTCTACCAACTGAGCTATACCCACAGCCCCTGGATTAGTTTTGATATGCATTTCTCTGATTACTAGAGATGTTGGACATTTTTCATATATTTGTTGATCGCTTGTGTATCTTCTGAGAAGTGTCTGTTCAGCTTCTTAGCCCATTTTTTGATTGGATTGTTTGTTTGTTTTGGTGGTAAGTTTTTTGAGTTCTTTATATATCCTATCTGATGTGCATGTGGTCATTGACATTTATAAACAGAAAGTTATTGAAGTCCTAAAAGGCTAATTCTCATTACTTAAATAACCATTTAGAAAATGTGCTATTATCATAAAGATTTAATGTATATACCATAAAATAGCCATCTTTTTGCTACCAGCACAGATAACAGAATATTACTTGATTCTTCCCAAGTAGATATGTTACTGTTGTTGCCAGGATAGTTTAATTATCATTAATTATATTTATATCTTTAAAAAAAGTTTGTGTTATAGGAAAATTCTTTTCTCCTTCATAGTATTTTCATAAGTATTTGGTGCTTTTGCTACTCAGATGCCTTTTTTTTCTGAGAAGTGATTTGAAAAGTATTTTGGGGAAGAGCACATTGGGAAAAGAACACAGACTCTGAGCTCTTTTCTGTATACATAGACCATGATTATTTGTTTATGGAAAAGAAAATGAGATTGAGAACCAGGTATGGTTCTTACCTTGAACCTTGGGGCGCACCTGCCATCCTACTTACTCAGGAGGGTAATGCAGGAGGATTGCAAGTTGAAGGTCAGCCTGGCCAACTTAGTGAGACCCTGTTTCAAAATAAAAAGGGGTAGGGATGTAGTTAAATGATAGAGTACCCCTGAGTTCAATTCTCAGTATCACAAAAGAAAAAAGAAAAAGAAAAATGAGGTTAATAATTAAAGCAACAATTGATACCTTTTATTGTATAGCATGAATTCATATAGATATGAATCTATAATTTAGTTCCTAGTAACAACACTGAAGAGAGTATTGTGTTCTTGTAAATAAAGGAACATAATGAGAGATTATGTAAATGCAGTGCTGGGTATTTGAACTCCACTTTGTCACATTAAAAATATCCATTTTTTGTAGTACAATCTGAGGTCTTTAAGAAAAGGAATATTTATTTGCCGGAACAAGATCATGATATGCCCCCAGGAAGGAGTAGGAAAGAATGCTAAGGTAGGGAGAGAAACTAATATTAAAGAGTGCCTACTCTGACAGGAATACTTTTACTTTTTGTTGTTGTTGTTGTTGTAGGATATCAAGAAAGTGGAATTAACCTCTGGGATTCAGTGAGATTCTGTCATTTGTCAAAGATTGCATAAGTTGGTAGCTAATGAGTTTGCTTGACTTAAAAGCCTTATTCTTTCATTATTTTTAGTACAGCATGCTGCTATACTTATTCACTCACTTAAACTTTGCTTAGCCAGGCACAGTGGCACATGCTTGTAATCCCAGCAGCTCTGGAGGCTGAGGCAGGAAGATCCCGAGTTCAAAGCCAGCCTCAGCAAAAGCAAGGTGCTAAGCAACTCAGTGAGACCCTATCTCTAAATAAAATACAAAATAGGTCTGGGAACGTGCGTGGCTCAGTGGTCGAGTTCCCCTGAGTTCAATCCATGGTACCCAAAAAAGAACATTTGCTTATTAAATTTTATGGTCTGTACTAGAGCATAATAATGAATGTTTTGTATTTTGGGTACAAAGATTTATATTCTAGTATTATAATATTGCTTAAATGGGTACTCAAATCAATATAGTTAATTGTGCGGAATTTATTTCATTCTTTTCCTCTTTATTTTTTTGTACTAGAAAGTGAACCCAGGGGCATTCTACCACTGAGCTACATTTCTAGTTCTTTATTTTTTATTTTGAGACAGGGTCTTGGTAAATTGCTGAGCCTGGCTTGGAACTTGTGATCCTCTTGCCTCAGTCTCTCCTGGGTTTACAGGTGTACACCACTGTGCCAGGCTTTTTTATTTTGAGATAGGGTCTTGCTATGTTGCTCAGGCTTTACTTGAACTTGCAAACCTCCTGCCTCCCCCTCTTGAGTAGCTGGGATTATAGGCATGTGCCATTGTGCCCAGTGTGTCCAGAATTTCCTAAAAATTAGTCTATTGGAAAATTTCAGTGCATTGTATGTAGCAAAAGGTAAAAGTGTTATTTAATGAATTTTTTGTCTTGGTTTATATGTTTCATGGGTTTCTATGAAAAATGTATTTATTATTGTGGAATAGCATCATCAATTTTAGACCTACTTTTAATAGCAAAGACAGGAAGGTAAACAAATAATTATGAATAATCATAATAGTAAGTTCTATATTAAGATTGTATCCAGGATGTTAAGGAAGTTGGTAGAGAAAGCAAATAATTCAAAGAAATCTGGAGAGATGACTTTGAGCAGTTTTGAAGCATGGGATAAAGGACCTTAAATCCCTCCAAAAAGCTCAAGGATTGAAAGAGCTTAGAATATTCAAGAAGCTTGGGGTGGTATGAAACAAACTGGATTCTGTATTTCTATGTCTGTATTTTTGGGAATTTATAGGCCAATTTATCAAAGATTTTAGGTTTTATTAGACTGATGATTTTTCTGGAGTCATAGTGGTGTTTCTTTTCTAAAAAGCAGGTAAATATGTATTTGGTTCCATCATACAGTCCAGGGAGAATTTTAGGGATAGAAAACTTGACCATAAGAAAAATGTCTGTCTCTGATGCATAAAATATTTTCACCACTACTGCTCTTCTCCAGAAATTCCAACCCATCATTCCCTTCTTTCACTTCTCCACATAGTCAGCTAAGAGAATAGAATTGCTGGCTTCTATTTCCACTACACACTCAGAAATTTTTATGAAAACCATGATATTACAGTTATCCAAGAGAAGAATAGGTACAAAAACATAAAACTGGAGGCTGGAGTTGTGGCTCAGTCGTAGAGCACTTGCCTGGCATGTGGAAGGCCCTAGGTTCAATCCTCGGAACCGCATATAAATAAATAAATGAAATAAAAGATCCATTTACAACTAAAACATATTTTAAAAAAGCATAAAACTGTTAGAAAATTTATTAAGTATGGCAGTATGTAAAAACGTGGATGTGTAACCAATGTGATTCTGCAATCTGTATACGGGGTAAAAATGGGAGTTCATAATCCACTTGAATCAAATGTATGAAATATGATATGTCAAGAGCTTTGTAATGTTTTGAACAACTAATAATAAAAAAAAGAAAATTAAAAAAAAAAAA
The DNA here is from genome assembly GCF_001458135.2 of Marmota marmota marmota. NCBI lineage: Eukaryota > Metazoa > Chordata > Mammalia > Rodentia > Sciuridae > Marmota > Marmota marmota. The sequence continues at coordinate 22,143,964 of NW_025999977.1, read as the reverse complement.
AAAAAGAAAACTTGACCATATAACGTATGCATTATAACATGGTAACCATGAGCACAACTGTGCATGAAAACAATTATATCCTAAAACAGATAAGCTGTTTAGAGGTGACTATCAAATGCTCCTTTTCTGTTTTTTCTTATGATTTATCGTATGCTATTATTGCTAGTGGACTAATGGTACTAGATAATAAAGTTTTAATAAAACCTTATAAATAAAAAAGTTGTTTTCCTTTCCTTTGAATTGAGAAGATCACTATTATTCAATTCTGAGAACATCTGTAAGCCAGTTTGCATATTGTACCAACAGCTATATTTTGACTTGTGACCTTTCCCCCCTTCCCAATATTTTGCATTTTTTTGTTATCTTTAAAATATTGTTACATTTTATATAATAGAGTTCTTCTATTTCTTGAAAAAGTGGAGTGGCATGGGGAGAGGGGAAGTCAAAGGAGAGGAATGGGGAGTGTAGATAGAATCAAAGCTCAATATATGTCTAAATGGAAGTGCCATAGTGAAACTCGTTAATTTGTATAATTAGTATTACTGAATAATTATAATAAATATAAATAAAGGAGCAGGGTGTGGTGACACAATTCTATAATCCCACTGGCTCAGGAAGCTGAGGCAGAGGATTCTTTGTTCAAAGCAAGCCTCAGCAATTTAGCTAAGCCTTAAGCAACTCAGCAAGACCCTGTCTCTAAATAAAATATGAAAAAGGGTTGGGGATGTGACTCAGTGATTAAGTGTCCCTGGGTTCAATCCCCGGTACAAAAAAAAAAGGAAAATTTATTGTGGCAATGTTGATTTCAAGTAATAATTGGCAGAAGCTTCTAAGTAGCTGTTCGAAACCCATAGTATGTCATATAAATGGGTTTACTCTAGATTTCTTTCAGTACTACTTTATCTTTTATTTTTTTGCCTTGAGGTTTGAACCAAGGGGCACTGAACTACATCCCCAAACCTTTTTATTTTTTATTTTTTTTAACCTTTTTATTTTAAATTTTGAAACAAGGTTTTACTCAATTGCTGAGGCTGGCTTCTAATTTGCAATCCTTTGGCCTTACTTTACCAAGTCTCTGAGATTATTGTCCTGTGCTTCTGTCCCCAAGTCTTCAACACTAATTCAAAATAACTATATTTTCTTAATTAGATATATGTAGAAGTTAGATTAATCCTATTTTAAATCTACTTAATTCTGTGTTAAATTAATCATGCTTTTGTTTCAAAAGTGCATAAAAATCAGTACATAAATTAGTGAATATGGAGCCCTTAGTTTTACTCTTGTTTTCAGGGATTATTAGTGAGATTTTATTATCTGCCTTTATTTTTTATTTTTATTTTTTTAGTTTTCGGCAGACACAACATCTTTGTTCGTATGTGGTGCTGAGGATCGAACCCGGGCCGCACGCATGCCAGGCGAGCGCGCTACTGCTTGAGCCACATCCCCAGCCCTATCTGCCTTTATTAAAATTATTATTTTTTTTCTTTTTTAGAATAATTACTAGAGGAGCTGGAGTTGTAATTCAGTGGTAGAGCACTTGCCTAGCCATATGTGAGGCACTGGGTTTGATTCTCAGCATTGCATATAAATAAAAAAATAAAATAAAGGTCTATCAACGACCAAAAATATATTTTAAAAAATTATTACTGGAGATTGAACCCAGGGATTGTGATTGAGCCAGAAAATGGAGGGGGTTTTTGAGACAAATGTAAATGGACTTGAATGTGGTGTGAGGCGATAAAAGGACTTGAAACATTTCAAACAGTAGGGTCCACCTCAGAAGTGGGTAATGGGAAGGCACTGGCAGACAGAATAGGGGATGGTTCTAAGGTAAGGGTGAGGATCAGGGGAGCAGCAGGTGAGTCTGGATGGAAGCATGTATGAGGGGAGAAGGAAAGCGTAGCCCCCCACCTTTTGAGGATGTCCCTTCCCATAAAGGGAATAGGCCACTGTGGAATGACCAAAAATGAGAAGGTAAAGTGAAATTTTTCTTAAAATGGCGGCTGTCACTTAAAGATGGCTGTCCAGATGCTAAGCAAGGACCTTACATTAAGACAACCTAAAAGGAATTAGAAATTATAAATTCTTTAAATTTGTAACCAAAAAATGCTGTTCATTTGTCAGGTACTGCAGGTTTCAGATGTTTAAGTATTTAATGGAACAGATTTTTAGTAGGATGCTAGTATGGTGAGGTCCAAATGGTGAGAAACAACTGTCTGTAGGTTAAACGCTGTCATAGTTTGAGTTGAATCATCCTTTGCTTTAAGCACAGGACTGACTTTGGTCTTCAGAGCTTCTTGGTACTGTTGCTCAAGTGTTGGTTTCAACTTTTTCACAGTTCTATAGAATGTTAACAGATGGTATGGTTCTTTCACTTCAGTGTAGTAAAAGCCTATTAGATACAGCAAAATTGATTTTACCTAAAGAAGGTAATGAGGAAAGGAGTATTTAATGACTGGCTCCAGAGTACAGGGAGAAAATAAATTTGAGTAAGTTTGCTTTGTAGTGTTTAAGAATTGACTATTGGGGCTGGGGATGGGGCTTAGTGTAGAGTACTTGCCTAGCATGTGTGAATCATGGGTTCCATCCTCAGCACCACATAAGAAGACAAATAAATAAAATAGAGGTATTATGTCCATCTATGACTAAAAATAATAATTTTTTCAGTGCTATATTTTGTTTACTAATAAGAATTCTTAGTATAGTAAAAATAAACTTCAACAATTAAAATTACTGAGAAACAATAATAGAACTCTAAGTAAGAACCGTAATATAGGTAACATAGATGCTTAATTAAAATTGAAAATGTAGCATGAAGAGATTCAATAATTTTAAAACCATCTTGTAAAAAATTGAACATATAAACGGAACTGAATTAGTTGCAGTTATTCTTTATTTGCTGTGGTTCTTTATAATTTATTAAAGTGTACTCCTTTATGATGAGAATTGCTGATTTGAGGGCCATTAAATAAGCATTATATTAATGAGCACTTATTTATTTATTAATTTTTATTTTAATTTTTTTTATGGTTCTGGGGATTGAACCCATGGCCTTGTACAAACTCTCTACCAACTGAGCTATATCCCCAGCCCCGAACACATATTTTAAAAGTACTATTTTGAGCTGAGGATGTAGCTCAGAGGATAGAGCATGAGCAAGACCCTGGGTTTGAAAATAGTAAGTAATTAAAAGTATTAGAGACACTATGCTGAAATTCATGATCTAAGTAATATCTAGAAAGTAGATAGGAAATTATTATATTTAGTATTTTAACTTCATAAGAATTCTGAAATAGGATAGTAGGTTCTACATAGTTGTATATGAATTAATGTAACTATATGTATGTACTTATATTCCTGTTTATATTATATCATCTTACACTTGTTGCTGTCTTTTTGTTAAAATAAATATTTAAACAAATTTCAGAGGTACTGTATTTATTCTCTTTATTTTTTATAAATTCTTTTGTGTGTGAGAATGTTGGCATCAGGCACAGCTCTTTATAAAGGAATTTATATCTTTCAGGGTCATTAATAATAAAATATTAAAAGTTATCAGTTGTTTTATATTATTTAAACTAAAAAAATATTTGAAGAAGGATTCCAACACATTGTGTGATTAGCAAAATATAGCCAAAGGAAACAAATAGAATAAGGAAGTGAAAGTTGTGTCCTAAAAAAAAAAATATGATGAAATAGCGATTGCAGCACTCTTCTGAGAAGTCCTAATTACGTTTGGCTGCCTTGCCAGTGGATGCTATTGGTCATGAGGGAGACCCATCCTTAATAGAAAATTCTTGTATAATTTCACAACTTCAAAACACCAATGTATTATTACTGATTTTGTACCCTAATTTTTGTATTAAAGAATATAACAGGTATGAATCTACTTTATATGGAGAAAAGTCGTAATTTTAAAGTTGATGACAATGATAACTTGGCATAATTACCATGTCTGCAACTAGTATTCATTGTGTTTACTTTGTATCTCTGTTCTAAGTGCTTTTTTAGGGTTCTCATTTATTTTCTATTAAAATCTTATGAAAGTAGGTATAGTATCATTGTAATTCTAATTTGGTGACTGACAGAACTAGGGTTTGAACACAGGCAGTATCTCTTCACAACTCCTTCTCTTGAATTTCACCATCTCCAGAAGTGATTAACATAAACTCTAGTGATTTAAATTTTACCTTTGTAATATTTTTATTATTGAAATTGTTTATCCTTCTTCATTTTAACTTCAAGTTCACAATTTCCTTAAAGTTCTATTTCATATATCCTGGTATTATGCATATTAATTCCTTTCTCAAGGAAGAAGTTTTCATTTTATAGGTGTGCATTATTTACTATAGAATCTAACAACTCTCATAATAGAGATGTGAGTGTAGGACAAGCAAAAAGGTTTCTGCTTGAAACTCCTTGGAAAAGAATCAGGACAGAATGTCCTGAAATGCATAATTCTCAGACTTTTCTTTCTTTTTTATCCATATTGATAGATGTAGAGATACTAACTAACATCATAGTCCAATGTAGGTAATACTTCAGCTTTGAAATGTATTTAAAATTCTCTGTAAATTTAGGTACTTACGACATTATAGTTTTTCATGACATAGTTCTTATCAGGCAGTTATTATTTTGTATCCCAAGCTATCAAGCCACAGTACACAAAAAGATACTCAGAAGTAGTTGGAAAAATATCACAAAGTTTGTATATTAAGTTCATAAATCTTAAGATGAGCTCTTCCACCTTTGTAGAACTTAATCTGATCTGCGGTGTTTTATAAAATTCTAATGAAATTTATTTGGATTTCCAGTCTGTAGCAGATAATCTGCAAGTTTATATCTATGATTTAGAAATTAAAAATGTGCTAAAAACTGAAAGTTTTCTTAACCTTTTTAATGGTACATCATGAGCTGAGCTAATAAGGCTATTGAGGATCTTTATTTGTACCCGCCTTAGTGTAAGTATACATTTCCCCCCCAAATTAACATTTTTATTATGAAATATTGCTTCAGATCTCACTGGGTTATAACATTTCATAAATACATTGTATTACTTTCTTGAAATCCAAAATATTCTGAATTTTAAAATATATCTGAGCCTGGGGATTTTAGAGAAAGGATTGTAGACCTATATATTCAGGTACAGTGACCATAGTACAATGAAGACTAAGATTCAGAACTAAGCATTTTAATCCAGTAAAGAACACAGCAGGGGCTGGGGATATGGCTCAAGTAGTCCACACTCGCCTAGCATGCGTGAGGTACTGGGTTCTATCCTCAGCACCATATAAAAATAAAATAAAGATATTGTGTCCACCTAAAGCTAAAAAAATAAATATTTTTTTTTAAAAAAGAACACAGCATTGTGAGACCTTTAAATGTGGATCAGTTTCTCAGTCTTGTATAAGGTATGAATCCCTTAAAAAAAAAAAAATCTCATTTTGAATATCATCACCTTTAGTTCTGAAAAGGTTTTCTTTGAAAAGTCACTTATTTTGTTTTTTGTAAATGTTGAAGTACATTTTTCATTTTGTTATTGGAATGAAATCACAAAATGAAAATTTATAACACTTGTAAACCCCCAGAATGTATCCATGGAACAGACTGATTTGAGAAACACTGATACAGTGGCAAATAGTCCCACATAATAGAGCAGTCTCTATAAGCATTATGCTTTAGGCAGAATTTGATTAAAGTCACAAGCTTGAAAAATAATTAACAGGTTAAAATATTTCTTATATTCAAATAATATGATTTTAAAAAGAGACAGGAAGAGGTCTGTCTTACTTTTTTAGGCGAGCGCACTACCGCTCGAGCCACATCCCCAGCCCTGTCTTACTTTTTTAAAAATGTGTATGGTTACCTTGACCTCCACAACTATGGCCTATACATATTTCTAGTTGGGAAGTACCATCATAACAAGCAACTGTTATTGGTGGATGGGAGTTATGTCAAATTTATCCAAGGTGCTAAGGCAGAAAACCCTTAAAAACTGGTGAGTTTAAAAAAGAGAATAATGTACTCTCCTGACATTGCCATGAGAAACTAACGTAAACATCTGTGTATGTGTGTGTGTGTATGTACGTATATGTTGTTAATAGACCTTTATTTTATTTATTTATATGCAGTGCTGAGAATAGAACCCAGTGCCTCACACATGCCAGGCAAGTGTGCTATCACTGAGCCACAGCCACAGCCCTGTAAACATCTGTTTTCAGCAGCATGATTAATAATACCTGGACCAGCTTTCTTCTGAAAACTTCCTAAAATACTGGTTAAATAATTTAGATGCATCAATACTGTAGCAAAAAGTAAAGAATACTTAGGCTGAAACTAAACCCAGTGAAGTAAGCTGAGTTCTAAAACTAGTTTTTGCATTGAGGGTGTTTGTCAAATCAGGTGAGCTTCTATTTTGTTGGCCTTATGGGGCTCAAGGGTTAAGAAGCAAAGCCCAGATTCAGTCAAGGTAGAGCATTTAGCAGGAATAGTCTTCTTCATTAATTTGGAGCCCTATAGGGCAGAGCATTCCAAGTGTTTTGTGCTCTCTACAGATTCTTTTCCTTCATGTCAGTAGAAAATTGAGAATATTGTTGCAAATGGGAAAAATAAAATCTCACTGAAAATTTACTACCACGAATCAGCCCTTAAACTGATTTACAGCATATGTCCACACTAAAATCCCAAGCTAAGAATTTAAAATGAACCTGAGCTGGGCATGATGGTGCATACCTGTAATCCCAGTGACTCAGGAGGCTGAGGCAGGAGATTCCAGGCTAGCTTCAGCAATTTAGTGAGGCCTAAGCAATTTAGCTAGATCCTGTCTCAAACTGAAAAATAAAAAGGGCTGGAGATGTAGCTTAGTTAAGTGTCCCTGGATTCCATCATACCTAAAATAAAATAATCCTGCTCTATTACTACTCCCATGGGAATAATGAAACTTAGTGTAATCATTATTATCCAAGAATTCCCATTGTTGAAAGTTATAATGGAAATAAGTAACTTTTAATAAAAATTACCAACCAACCAAAGAAATAGGGCAGTATAAGAGAATAAGTAGTCAGACCTGCAAAGAGTTCATATTTCAAATTATCAGATAGAAATAAGTACACTTTATATGTTCAATAAATGGCTTAAATGAGAAAAGGAACAAACATTTGGAAAAAGAATCAAATTCTAGAAATGAAAATTGTCATTGAAATTAAAATTTAGTGGAGAGGTATAAAACAAATAGGCTCTATTGAAGAAAAATTGGTGTTATGAAAGGCAAATCTGAATAAATCCATAATGCAACATAGACAAGAAAATGGAAAATAAAAGATTAAGATTGGGGAAAAATCTGAGAAAACCGATTACCTTCAAAGGAATATCTAGTTTCAATAACTATAATTGAAGTAGAAGACCATGAAATGACATACTAAGCTAAAATAACAACCTATAATTCTATAGCTAGCAGACATCTCTTTCAAGAACAAGGAGAAAATAAATATATGCTCAGACAAATAAAATCAAAGTAAGTGTGTGTGTGTGTGTGTGTGTGTAAGTGTAGGTGTAGGTGTAAGTGTAGGTGTGTGCTGGTGGGATTTAAACCCAAGGCCTGTCAAATGGATTCTGCTGCTGAACTACACTAGTTCCAGGCTAGTTTTTAAGTAGGAGGATAATGATCATAGTTATAAAGTCTGAAATTTTAAGAAGGAATGAAGATCAACGAGAATGGCAAGTATAGGGGTAAATTAATAAAAATTGACTGGAAGAAATAATGATAGTATCCTATGATGAAAACCATTGTAATATCAATTTAGTTAAGTTAGAAATCAGTATCAAAACATTTTAGAAGAAAAATAACATAAATTAAGAAAATATCTTCTAAATAAATTAAGATTGAAAGAAGAAATGTTTGTTTAGGGGTGCTAAGATATTATTATAATTTTCTTTTTAGAAAAAAAAAAAGGTAGAATGAAACATCAGTTAATATGATAGAAACCGGGAGGAGCTGCGAATGTTGGTACATGCCTATAATCCCAGAGTCTTGGGAGGCTGAGGCAGGAGGATCACATTCTTGCAGGTTCGAGGCCAGCCTCAGAAAACTAGCAAGACCCTAAGGAACTTAATGAGCTCCTCTCTCAAAGTAAAAAATAAAAATTGCTAGGGATATAACTCAGGGATAAAATGCCTTCCTGGGTTCAATCCCCAGTACCAAAAAAAAAAAAAAGGAAAAAAAGAAACCAGGAAGTAATAATTGGAGCTAGTGTTCAGAAAGATCTTTTTATTGTCCTGAAGCAAAATAAACATGATTTAGTGTTTTTTTTATAAAAACTTTAAGGTAACTATTCAACAATAGTAAGTATATAACTTCCATATTAGTAGGCAGTAAAGAATGAAACAAGAAAGAAATCCCCCCCCCCAGCCCCAAAAAGCAAAAGTCAAGAAAAGAAAACAGAAAAATTGATGTGGTAAGAGCATGATCCTAAGTAAGATGGTAGAAGTAAATCCAAATATTTGCATGCCTTATTTTAAAAAATGTTCAGTTATGTATGGACTAAAACAGAGCCTGCAAGGAAACAAGGTAAAAAATTTTGAAAGTAAAATGATGGAAAAAGATGCACCAGGCAAATTTAATAGAAAGAAAGCTAGTCTATCATTTTAAATAGACTTTTAGACAAATAGAATCATTAGAATTGATACATAATGGTATACATAATTGGTACAAAAAGAATTGATACATAATGGTAAATGACAAAATTACAACTACCTTATATTTGACAAAGGTGCTAAAAGCATGCAATGGAGGAAGGATAGCATCTTCAACAAATGGTGCTGGGAATACTGGAAATTCATATGCAACAAAATGAAACTAAATCCCTTTCTCTCGCCATGCACAAAAGTTAACTCAAAATGGATCAAGGAGCTTGATATCAAACCAGAAACTCTGTGTCAGATAGAAGAAAAAGTTGGCTCAAATCTACATCTTGTGGGGTCGGGCTCCAAATTCCTTAATAGGACACCCATAGCACAAGAGTTAAAAACAAGAATCAACAAATGGGACATACTCAAACTAAAAAGTTTTTTCCCAGCAAGAGAAACAATAAGGGAGGTAAATAGGGAGCCTACATCCTGGGAACAAATTTTTACTCCTCACACTTCAGATAGAGCCCTAATACCCAGAGTATACAAAGAACTCAAAAAATTAAACAATAAGAAGACAAATAACCCAATCAACAAATGGGACAAGGACCTGAACAGATACTTCTTAGAGATGGATATACAATTAATCAACAAATACACGAAAAAATGCTCACCATCTCTAGCAGTCAGAGAAATGCAAATCAAAACCACTCTAAGATACCATCTCACTCCAGTAAGAATGGCAGCCGTTATGAAGTCAAACAACAACAAGTGCTGGCGAGGATGTGGGGAAAAAGGGTAAACTTATACATTGCTGGTGGGACTGCAAATTGGTGCAGCCAATCTGGAAAGCAGTATGGAGATTCTTTGGAAAGCTGGGAATGGAACCACCATTTGACCCAGCTATTCCCCTTCTTGGACTATTCCCCAAAGACCTAAAAAGAGCTGTACTATAGAGATACAGCTACATCGATGTTCATAGCAGCACAATTCACAATAGCTAGACTGGAACCAACCTAGATGCCCTTCAATAGATGAATGGATAAAAAAAATGTGGCATTTATACACAATGGAATATTACTCAGCACTAAAAAATAACAAAATCATGGCATTTGCAGGGAAATGGATGGCATTAGAGCAGATTATGCTAAGTGAAACTAGCCAATCCCTTAAAAACAAATGCCGAATGTCTTCTTTGATATAAGGAGGGCAACATAAAACAGCAGGGAGGAAGAGCATGAGAAGAAGATTACCATTAAACAGGGATGAGAGATGGGAGGGAAAGGGTGAGAGAAGGGGAATTGCATGGAAATGGAAGGAGATCTGCACTGGTATACAAAATTACATATAAGAGGAGGTGAGGGGAAAGGGGGGAAAAAACGAGAGAGAAATGAATTACAGTAGATGGGGTTGAGAGAGATGAAGGGAGGGGGAGGGGGGATAGTAGGGGATAGGAAAGGCAGCAAAATACAACAGACACTAATATGGCGGTATGTATAAACGTGGATGTGTAAACAATGTGATTCTGCAATCTGTACACGTGGTAAAAATGGGAGTTCATAGCCCACTTGAATCAAATGGATGAAATATGATATGTCAAGAGCATTGTAATGTTTTGAACAATAATAAAAAAAAGGTAAATGACTCATTTTTCCAGGAAAATATAGATTTGAATTTTTATGCAAATAATGATCATAATCATGAAATTAAAAAAGCAAAAATAAACAGATCTACAAGGGAAAATTGACAAATTTCACCAGTATGGTGAGATTGTAATATATCTTACTCAATATTTGATAAAGAAGGCAGACCCCCCAAAACAAAAACAAAAACAAATCAGTAGGGATGTAGAAAATTTAAACAGTGCTTGATTTAAAAACTGCTTGTTGAAATTTAAGAATCTTGATCCAATGAACATATATTTCATCTAGTCACCATAGAAACATCAACTGAATCATGAAGGGCAACCAAGTACTGATTTTAGAGATATATTATCTTGCAAACCATTGTAATACCAATTCAGTTGTTAAGAAATCAGTAACAAAAATCTTTTGAAGAAAAATAACATAAATTAAGACAATATATTCTAAATAAGTTAGGATTGAAAGAAGAAATGTTTGTTTAGGGGAAAACGTCAAAGTCATCCCTCAAGCTCGCTTATGGCAAACAAAACTGAGAAATGGACTAGATAAAGGCTTTGCCTTCTTGACATCCAGCGTGAGCATGTGCATGGATATTGAGGACCAGTGGTAGATTGGTTCTCAACAGGGAGGGTAAGATTTTTAATAACTAGTGTTGGAATAATATATATCCATATATTTTCAAAGAATTGAAAAAATGTGCATTTTTGGTGAATCGAAGACTAAAGGTGAAAGGCAAAAATTATGAAACAAACAGTGGACCATAAAGGAAAAATTACTAAATTCTGCCATATGGAAGTTAAGAAATAGTCAAAAGCTGCATGTGGTGGTGGATGCCTATAATCTAATCAACATTGGAGGCTGAGGCAGGAGGATACCAAGTTCAAAGCCAGCTTCAGCAACTAAGTAAGGCCCTAAGCAACTTAAACCCTGTTTCAAGATTTTTAAAAGTAATAATAAAAAGGGTTGGGGATGTGGCTCCATGGTAAAGAACCCGTGGGTTCAATCTCCAGTACTAACAAGAAAGATTTTAGTAAAAGGCAATCAGTAAAGACAGGCCATCTACTAAGGAAAGATATTTATATGACATAAAAATTAATATCCAAATATTGCAAGTAAATTTTCAAAAAGACAGTCCTAGAAAAATGGGAATCAGGTCTGTACTGGTGGCATGTTCCTATATCCTAGTGGCTTGGGAGGCTGAGACAGGAAGATCACAAGTTCAAAGCCAGCCTCATTAATTTAGCGAGGCACTAAGCAACACAGGAATTTAAATAAAATTAAAAAAAGGGCTGGGGATGTGGCTGAGTGGTTTAGTGCCCCTAAGTTCAATTCCTGGTACCAAAAAAGAAAGAAAGGAAAGAAAATGGGTATCAGTAAATAGTTCTTATAAGAAGTTTGAGGTAAGCCTTAGAACAACTCTATCTCAAAATAAAAAGGACTGGGGATGCAATTCAGTGGTAAAATATCCCTGAGTTCAATCCCCAGTACCTCCCCCCACCCCCAAATATTGAAGGGGTTTGGGAATGTAGCATGTGTGAAAAAGAAACTTTTTTTTTTATTTAGTCTTCAATACAATGAGGTAAAGATATGGGAAAATAAGATAGGTTAATAAATGTGTGTGGTTAAATCAAAGATTTATGGTTAGTCGGTTTCTTTGCTCTATTGGGTCAAAAGGCTGTCAATATAATTCACCTTATTCTCTGTATTGCAGCATGAATGTTTTAGATAATAAAATTCTGTGACTTAATTTCCTTTTTCATTTAATCTCTGTAAAGTATTCCTCTTTGATCAGTGTTAATATCAACCAATGAGTGAGTGTACCAGGGTTATTAAATTCTTCACTTCTGAATCTCTTTGTGAGAACAAAGTCTGTTCCTTCCTTAACTGTAGAAGATTGAAGGTCTTGACACAAATTTGCTTTCCTCAGTTATCTAGAACATTCATGTACTTTTTTGGTAGCCATGGCTTGGCTTTAGAAATTGGTTTCTTAGTAGTTGTATTAATTACTTGAATTAAGCTAATTATACTCTAAAAATTTTAGAGTATATTTTTCAAATCCTACATAATATTCTCCATTATCTTTTCTTGGCCTTAAATAATTATTTTGAGTGATGTTTATTATATATATCAATTGTATGTGGTTTGTTGAAGTACTGTTCTTAAACGATTAGAAAAAGGAAGTATTACATCACTAGCTCAGGTTTCCTTTTTGTTCTTTACACATTTTGTTTTATGAAGGAAACTGATCGTGCATATTATTAACACTCTGCTAGTGGAAAATTTCGGTTCATTTTAAGACATGGTTTCGCATAAAACTAGAATTTTCCAAATAACTAAAACTAAGTTTTCTTGATTTTTATTGTGAATATACTGTTTTGTAGCAATATTACATATTCTAAAAATACTGAAATTGTGCCTAATTGATGGATCAGCTCACCTAAAACACTGCAACTTTGTAATAGAATGTTAAGGAAAAAATACATTAGTAAGAATACTAAATATTTTAATACTACAGTCATTTTAGGATTAAAAAAAAAAAGGTGTGAAAGGATGGTTGAAGCTACAGCATTTAAGAGGCCAGGGTAAAATGCATAAAGATTTGGAGAAAAGCTCACTAAGCATTTCCAAGAAAGACCATGTGGCCAAGCTGTGCCAAGAGGAAGAACATGGGTTGAATGAGAATTGTGTACAGCACTGTATTTTCAGCAGCTTGATGCTTTCCATGGTGTTAACCTATTTGGGGTTCAGCTGTTTTTATTTGGTAGTGCAAACAACAGGCTGAGGAAAAAAAATAATAAACCAATGTTATTTTTGCATTATACTAAAATTATTGCCTTATTCACTGATGAACTAATTCATGTTAGAAAAAGGTTTTCTAATGAATAGATATAAACATTAAAAAAACTGGAAAATAAAACAACAAAGAAAAGAGTTACCCAGTTAGTAACATTAGGTTTTTTTTTTTTTTTTTTGGTACCAGGGATTGAACTCTTAACCGCTAAGCCACATCCCCAGCCCTTTTTTGTATTTTATTTTGAGACAGGGTCTCGCTGAGTTGCTTAGGGCCTGGCTAAATTCCTGAGGCTGGCTTTGAACTCCTGATTCTTTTTTCCTCAGCCTCCGGAGCCACTGGGATTACAGGCGTGTGTCACCACACCCAGCTAGACAGTCATTTTTAATGGCTACTAAATATTAGATTGAATATATGTGTGCTTGCCATTTCTCATTGTAGTTATTAATAGTTTTTCATCATCCTTAAAAATTCTGTGGACAATGAGGTTGGGTAAGGAAGGAAGGACAATGTGTGGGGAGAGGGAAAGGGGAATATTTTTTCCCTATGTGGGATTATATTATCAAAGTGACTGGAAAAGTTACTAGTCAAAGAATGTAAAATTTTTAATGATTCTTAATAATATTGTCAGTTAACTTTTCCAAAATGGTCACAGGTCTGTGCCCCAAATTGTACATTATGTATATTTTTAATTATTTGCAAAAATGAAGTTATTTATATTACTGATGTCTGTGCTTAGTACATTCCAGACTGTGTTTAGTTCACTATATATAATATCACATTTCTGTTTTTCATTTTCTTGATCATTAGTGAACTTGAATAATCCTAATGTATTTATTTGATGTTTATATTTACTTAATTTGTAAGAGAAAGCCATTTGTCTATCATTTGTGGACTTGCTGCACTAAAAGTTAGTGTTCTACAGTGTTCAGAAAAGATAGTTTAGAAATGATTCTTTTTCTTCTTGAAAATAAAATGACAGTTCAGACTTAGTATACTAAGAGAATGTTAGCCTTTCAGTGTTCATACTTGATTTTTAAAATTTGTGTGGATCCACACTTTGTGTGACAATATTTGTTGGCATCATATTGCATTATTAAAGCAATAGAATTTTATTATAAACTTGTAATTTAGAATAATACCATATTTGCCACCATCTAAATTAGTTTCTGATGAGAATGTTGAGCCAATAGTTACTAAGAAGGCTGGGGATGTAGCTCAGTGGTAGAGCACTTGCCTAGCATGCTTGAGTGCTTTGATTCCATATTGCTAAAAACATACTTTCCTTAACCCATTTTGTCCAGTTGTCCTAGGTGTGCAACACCTTTAAAACTTAAACTGAGGGGCTAGGGATGTGGCTCAAGCGGTAGTGCTCTCTCCTGGCATGCGTGTGGCCCGGGTTCTATCCTCAGCACCACATACAAACAAAGATGTTTGTCCGCCGAAAGCTAAAAAATAAATATTAAAATTCTCTCTCTCTCTCTCTCTCTCTCTCTCTCTCTCTCTCTCTCTTTAAAAAAAAAAACAAACACTTAAACTGAGCCAAAAACAAATAAACCCCCAAACACCTTTATGTTAACTTTGAAATAATATTTGAATATTTATTATATTCTCAGAATTGAAAAATTGAGACTTAATGGGTTAAGAGATTGGGTGCAACTCTAATGGACAAAAACTTGAACTCAGTTGGGTTATAATTTTGGCTTTATTTTTCATTAACTTTTGAACCTTAGGCAACTGGTTTATTTCACTTCCATTTTCTTATTTGTGACAATGAAGTTCTGGTTTTGGATTGTTACCATTTAGAAGGTTTCCTTCCATTTAAGAATTAATTTCTAAAAAGAATACTTTGTTGGGTGTGGTGGTGGGAGTGACCCCAGAGGCTGAGGCAGGAAGATTGTTTGAGGCAGCCTCAGCAATTTATTGACAACCTGCCTTAAAATTTTTAAAGGGCTGGAGGACCACTGGGTTCAACCCCCAGTTCTTGGGGCTGGAGTAAAGAATTATTTTATTCATTAATTATTTTTAATTGGACTCTGGATGCATTAAAGAGTTTTGTTTTTTTAAAGGGAAGCAAGACTTTGAAATCAATGAATTCTTACCACATTAAGTCTCTGTTGTTATTAGAGACTTTGGTAAAAAGAATAATTCAGTGAGTTACAACGAACATGAGGTCAGTTCTGAAATTTATTGTGAAATACATTTATGTAGATTTTTGTATGTGTATTGATTGAAATAAAAACTTAATTTGTTATAGTTTGATTTTTTTCCTTTTTACAGTGTCTTGATGTTTCAAGTCATAGAGAGATAGAAACTAGATATGAAGAGAATGCTGATAAGATTTTAATCTGCCTGGGTTTAAATTCTGATATTTCCATTTTCTAGCCCCACAACCTTAAACAGTATGTTTAACCTTTCTGAGTCATTTTCTTTGTCTATAAAAGATGATTATTAATAATAGTATCAATTTTTTAGGGTTTAATTAATGATTAATTGATTGATAGTATGTAGAGTGTTTGGCACAATGTGTGGCCTCAAAAATCTTAGCGATGGTATTGCTAATTTAGATGTCCATCGGAATTCTGGTAGCTATTAGCTACCAGTTTGAACAGTTTGCATAATTCTTGAAGTAACATGTCAGCTGTATTCCAAGCAAAATAAAACTCTGAAGGTACTTGTCCCTATTTTTTTCACTGCATTCAGAAATAAGGTCTTTTTATGAGGCATGGTGACGTGCCTATAATTCCAGCAGCTCTGGAGGCTGAAGCAGGAGGATTGCAAGTGCAAAGCCAGCATGCGTGTGGCTTATCAAGGCACTAAGCAACTCAGTGAGACCCTGTCTCTAAATAAAATCTAAAAATAAAAATAGGCTGGGGATGTGGCTCGGTAGTTGAATGCTCCTGAGGTCAATCCCAGGTACCAAAAAAGAAAAGAAAATGAAATAGCACATTAGTTCTATCACTTTCCTCTGTTTAGTTATTATCCCATGGTGTTATTTTTAATTTAAATGTGTTTTAAAAGCAAAACAAATCATTTGACAAAACAAATGTAAAAGGATAGTTTAGAAACAGCTTTTCCCCCTCTCTTGGTGGTAATACAGTGTATACCACTAGGGGAATGTCAGCACTTGAGATGGCAGAATGCAACATTTATGTATGTATGTATGTACTGGGAATTGAACTGAGGGTATTTTATCACTGAGCTAAATCCCCAGTAATTTTTATTTTTAAAGACAAGGTCTCATTAAGTTGTTGAGATTCTAAGTTTATAAGACTGGCCTTGAACTTTAAATCCTCCTGTCTCAATCTCTCAAGTCACCAGTATTACATTGTACCCAGCAGAATGCAAAATTTAAAATACTAGAGTTTATAAAGGACAATAAATTTATAGTAAATTCAATTTAGGTGATAAGGAATTTGGTGAATAGGAAATGTTGAACTCAGAAAGCAGAATAGTGGTTATGAATTACTATTGGGGGTGTGAGGGAAGGTGGTTATGGAAAGGACAGATATTAGTCAACGGGTACAAAGTTTCAGTTACACAGGAAGAATAAGTTCTAGGCATCTATCACACAGCATGATGACTATGGTTAATAATAATAGTGTACCATATATTTCAGAATTGCCAAAACAGTAGATAAGTGTTTTCACTACAATGAATGTGAGCTGATGGATATGTTGATTAGCTTGATTTAATCCTACCACAGTATATACATGTACCATATCACATTGTACCTTCCAAATATATATATTTATAATTTTTCAATTAAAAAGAAATCATTTTTAGTATGATGCTATAAAATATAATTAATGGTTAATCTTTTTATAGTAAATATTTCAGATCTGATGAAAGCATTTATTTGGAACTATCGTTTAAACAGTATTTTAATTTATTTTCATTATTTTATTTATGGTTTTAGGTGTGTGGGGTGGCTTCATGCCTGTAATCCCAAACTACTGAGGCAGAAGGATCATAAGTTCCAGGCCAGTCTTGGCAATTTAGAGATTTCCTGTCTCAAAAATAAAAAAGGGTTGGGGTTGTAGGTCAGTGGTAGAGTGCTCCTGGCTTAAATCCCTAGTACCACAAGAAGAAAAAATTTACTTAACCATTGTTTCAAATAATATAAATCTGTTACTTATATAATAACTCTTTATTATATAAGTATTGTCTTAAATATTAGGAGGGATAATTATAAATATTTTGATTTGTGAACATTTAAATCTGTATTTGCTTTTTCCAAAGTTTAAGAATGTCAGTATTACATTGACTGATCCTTTTTTCCTTTGTTTCAGACCTATTAAAGTAAATGGGTCCAGTAATTGGAATGACTCCAGATAAGACAGCTGAAACCCCAGGAGCTGAAAAGGTTGCGGCACTAAGTCAGATTTATAAAATGGGAAGTTTGCCTGAAGCTGTTGATGCTGCCAGGCCAAAGGCCACTCTAGTAGGCAGTGAGTCCGCAGATGATGAGCTCACAAACTTGAACTGGCTTCACGAAAGTACTAATCTTCTAACAAACTTCAGCCTCGGAAGTGAGGGTCCTCCAATGGTTAGTCCATTGTATGACATAGAAGGAGATGATGTACCATCCTTTGGACCATCTTGCTACCAGAGCCCAGAACAAAAATCAACAACTTCAAAGCCCCCATACTCTTTTAGTCTTCTCATTTATATGGCTATTGAACACTCTCCAAATAAATGTTTGCCTGTCAAAGAAATTTATAGCTGGATTCTGGACCATTTTCCATATTTTGCTACTGCACCTACAGGCTGGAAGAATTCTGTTCGACATAATCTGTCCCTAAATAAGTGTTTTCAGAAAGTGGAAAGAAGCCATGGCAAGGTCAGTGTTTATGGAATTTCTTTATTTGGTGGAGGAACTAACATGGAACTCTTAAAATATGGGACAATTAAGGGAGACAATGCCATATTGCTTCATTTTGAGGTTAATTATATCAATTCATCATTTGCTTTCATTTGAGATATTTAGGAGTTTTAAGTATTGATAGAAATATAGCAGAATTATGTTCACTGTTTAGGTACTTGGATTGTTCTCTTAATTCTTAGTTTCTGTAGTGTTTTTATAACTGTATCAGTATATATTGTTATTTATTGAATATGATAATCTGCCTTATAATCAAAGGATAGACCATTTGCATTAATGTAAATGATAGCATTGGGTTGAAATCTTATACCCTGATATTTGTTTTGTGTTTATTTTATGTGTTCTTTTTAAAAGTTTGCTTTTAAAATGTGCTTTTTAAAAAAAGAATAGGTTTTCTGCAGGTAGAGAAGGTACATAAGGGCAATAGTATATGTTTCTTGCAGCTTGGGGGAGAAGGCATATTCTCTGTGGGTGAGGAATGTAGGAGAGTGGGTGGAAAGATAGAATATGAAAGATGAATGTCACACTAAGTTGTTTGGACTCAGTTTTGAGATCAAGTCCCAGATCATTTTGAAACAAAGGTATGATGAGGTTTTTCTTTATTTTACTTTTGTGAAGGTGTGAATGATAGAGTCAAGTTATCTTACACAACATCTGAATTCCCTACCAGAGGAAAGTTACAATTAGTACCATTCAAACAGGTAGTTTCAGTAAACATGTGGGATTTGATCTGTTGGTAATAATTGCCTAGCTTATATCTAAATCAATTGATTTCTTTTGTCTTTTCCAATATTAAACTGCAGTATAGCATAAGATTAGCTTTAGAAATTATTTTTTTCCTTGATTTGTTTATAATTCTACTTTGTTCATGTTTGCCTTGAATCCATCATTTTCTTCTACCATTCACCTTTTAAACTTTAGTGTTCACTCTTTTGTTTTTCCTGTGTTTTTTTCAGTAATCTCATCAGTGGTTTCATATTTCACCAGGATTCTAGTGACTCCCAGTTTTCTCTTCTAAAGGCCAGAATTAAATTTGTATCTAATTATTAGATTTAGAGATATCTCTACAGTTTATACAGAACCGAACTTAATTCCTTTCTTCTAAGGCTGGTTTAGGATTCTTTTTATTGATTGATTGATTTTTTAAAAATTTTTTGGTACTAGGGATTGAACCCAGGAGTGCTTAACCACTGAGCCATATCCCCAACCCTTTTTATTTTTATTTTGAGATGGTTTTGCCAAGTTGCTGAGGCAGGCTTTGAACTTTAATCTTCCTGCCTCAGTCTCCCAAATTGCTGGGATTCTAAGCATGTATCACTGCTTATGGCTTTTTTCTTTTCTTTCCTTTTTTTTTTTTTCAGTTTAATATTCTAATCTAGAAATCTCAGTCATCTGGTATATCTGCCCTTCACTGTGCCTAGTTATTTGAATGTTAAATTTAGAAGGAATTTAGAAATTATCCTGATAAACATCTTAATTTCATAACCAGGGAAAATGAGATCCAGGTAGGTAAAGTTAATTGACCCTTGTCTGCAAAGCCATGGTTAGAGTCTAGAAAATTCAGTGTTTAGTAGCACTTATAAATACCTAAGAACCTCCTTTTTATTCTGATAATTGTTTATAGTTTCTATAAACTATAACATCAGATCTCCCTCATTTTTCATCAGATTGAACTATTATATAAATATATATAAATTGAGGAGTTTGTATGAAGGAGAAAAATCAGATGTTCCTAGACCCAAGTTTGACTTGACCTCTTAGCCCCTTTTTATTTCAGTTTTAGTGAATAATATATGGCATTAAATATAAGTAAAAAGTCAGACTTTCCTTTTTTTTTTTTTTTTGGTACCTGGGATTGAACTCAAAGGCTAATCCTTAGCCCTCTTTTGTATTTTGTTTAGAAACAGGGTCTCACTACATTGCTTAGGATCTCATTGGGTTTCTAAGGCTGACCTCAAAGTTGTTATCCTTCTACCTCAGCCTCCCAAGTCACTGGGATTACAAGTGTGTGCCTCTGTGCCTGGCTTTAATGAATAATTTTATTTCATGTTATTTAATGGTGACCTGTGGACAGACATTTGTTTCTTTTCTTTCTTTCTTCCTTTCTTTCTCTTTCTTTCTTTCTTTTTTTTTTTTTTTTTTTTTTTT
>NW_025999977.1:22113772-22123833 GCF_001458135.2 Marmota marmota marmota | reverse complement strand
CCCCCCCCCCCCCCATGGTACTTGGGATTAGGGGCACTCAGTTCCACTGAGTTACACCCCTCACCGTTAAAAAAAATTTTTTTTTTTCTTTGAGGATCAGATTGAGTCGCCCAGGCTGGCCTCATATTTGCCTTCCTCCTGCCTAGCCTCCCAGGTAGCTGGAATTACAGGTGTGCTCCACTACCCTTGGTACCAAATGGTCTTATAGCTAAGTTTTGTCCTACAATGATAGAACAAAGAGTTCCAGTCTTGACTCTTCAAATGATAATGAACTGAGTTAATTTTGATAACAAAATTCAATACAGACTGTAAAACTGGAAGATCACCAGCTAGTCTTCTTCATGGATATAAATGTAAGAATCCTAAGCAAAATGTTAAGAAACAGAATCTAGCAGTGCATGTACAAGATAATATCATTCCCAGACTGATTTATACCAGGAATGTGAAGTTGGTTTAATAGCAGAAATTCAGATTAAAAGAGAAAAATCATATGGTCATCATTGTGGATGTAAAATTTAACAGGGTTACTCAATACAAAAATCAACATCTAAGAACTCAGTTGTAGAGGCTGGGGAGATAGCCCAGTTGGTAGAGTGCTTGCCTTGCACAAGGCCATGGGTTCAATCCCCAGCACTACAAAAAAATAAAATAATTAAAACTCAGTTGTATTAACAGTAGTCAGAAAATGAAAGAATTTTAAAGATGGTGTTTGTAATAGCACTAAATAAGAATAACTAACAAAAGATGTACAAAACCTTTATAGAGACAGAAAATTAAAGTAAATGAAGAAAGCTGCTATATGAAAAGAAGGCAGTTCTTCCCTAATTGATCTTAGATTCACTGTAGTTCTAATCAATTTCAAGAGGGATTTGGGGGGAGAGAGGTATGGAAGGCTGGAAAACTAGTATAATAACAAGCTGATTCTAAAATTTATATGGAAGTACAAAGAATTATCAACACACTTGTGAAGATGAACAAGAAATGGAATCCAGCTAGCCTTAAATAAATTGCAAGAGTTAATATGAAGTTAGGATATTCAAGACAGGCCAGTGGAGTAGAATAGAGAGCTAGAAATAAATCATTGCATATGTGAATGTTCGTTAAGTATACATCTTGCTTTTCTGTTGTCAAAATTTATAAGGTAGACACAGCTTTTTTCCTAATATAATTATTTAAAGCTCCATATTTTTATAGGTGCAACTGCATACCAACAAGTTGTATTCTGTATTATATTATCATTCATTCTAAATACTTTCTACTTTATATTGCTTTCCTCTTTATCCATAAGTTTTTGTTGTTGTTGTTCTATTTAGATGTACATGACAGAAGAGTGTATTTTGACATATATACATGGAGTATAACTTATTTTAATTAGTATCCCATTCTTGTTGTTGTACATGATATGGAGTTTCACTGGTGGAGTTTTCATATATGAACATAGAAAAGTTATGTCCAATTTATTCCACTGTCTTTCCTATTCCCATCCCTTCTCTCTTCCCTTCATGTCTAATCCACTGAACTTCTATTCTTCCCTCCCTCCACCCTTGTTGTATGTTAGCATCTGCATAGCAGAGAGAATATCCAACCTTTGGTTTTTTGGTGATTGGCTTATTTATTTTAGCATGGTAGTCTCCAAATCCATCCATTTACTGGCCAAAGTCATAAACTCATTCTTTTTTATGGCTGAGTAACAGTCCATTTTGCATATATACCACATTTTCTTTATCCATTCATCTCTTGAAGAACACCTAGGTTGGTTCCATAGCTTAGCTATTATGCTATAAGCATTGGTGTGCATATATACGTTGTTAAGAAATACTTTAAACAGTTTTAAATGAATAGTTTTTTTT
This sequence comes from Marmota marmota marmota, assembly GCF_001458135.2. Lineage (NCBI taxonomy): Eukaryota > Metazoa > Chordata > Mammalia > Rodentia > Sciuridae > Marmota > Marmota marmota. Next base: position 22,121,983 of record NW_025999977.1, on the reverse strand, counting down.
GAGGCATTTTTTTGCTATTCTTTCTAATAGCATTGTAATGATATTTATGATATTATCAGTTATCTATTGCTGTGTAACAGATTACCCATAAAATAAGTGACTTAAAACAACAAACATTAATTGTCTAGTTGGCTATGACAGATAGTGATCCTTGGAAATTGATTGAAGTTTCCTTTATGGCCCAGAATATAGTTGGTTTTCATAAATATTCCATGTATAATGGAGAATGTACATTTTTCAAGTTTGATTGTTATGATCTATGATTGTATGTTAATCATATTCAATTAATTTATCTTAATTACCTCCTGACAGACCCTATCTCCAAATATAGTCACATTGGAGGGAGAAAAGCTGACCCAATTTAGTTCATAACATCTGCCTAGCCTTCCTTTTGTCTTCTTTTGAATAGATTCCCTTCACTTCTTAAGTCATTGCATTGTTTTTCATTATGACTTTGGGAATGTTAACACTTGCCTTATTTAACACTACATAATTCACTATCATTTTTATATAGCTGGGTTCAATCTTCAGCATCACATAAAAATAAATAAGTGAAAATAAAGGTATTGTGTCCATCTACAATTAAAATTTTTAAAAAATTACTTTTATTTTGCTCTCAAAGGATAGTTTAATTATGAATATGCATTCATGGTATAATTGCTTTATTCTTAATAGTAACTTGTCTTTTTTCTTTCAATAATGTCTGAAAAATTTCAACCCATTGTTTCTTTGAATACAATGTCTTTATCATTCTATTATCTAGAACCATGTTTAGGTTATATTAAACCTTTTCACTGTATCTTCACTTTTTAAAAAAAATCTTTCTGAGTTTTGTGTTAGTTTTTTGCTCAATCTTGTTCACCTGTTTTTTCCTTAGTTTATGTCTAATATGTTGTTTACCCTATCCATTGAGCTTCTAATTTTAGTTAATTTATCTTTTATTTGTAGTACTTCTCTTTGGTTCTTTTTCAAATCTGATTATTTTTAATAGTGTCTTCTTGATTATATTCAAACTTATCCTTCAATTTTGAAAAATATTTCATATTATTTTATCATCATAATCCTAATGTCTGTACCCATTCAGGTAGGCATCTGTTGTTTCTGTTGTCTCTGCTTGGTCTCATGGTCTTTCTGTCCTATGAGATGTCAACATGGAAGATCACGTTATATTATAACATCATATTATAACAGATACCTCTAGGACAAAGCAAGGTTCAGACACTTAAAATTCCTGATTTCTCTTTATTTTTGTTTTTTTTTAACTCCCTTTCCTGCAAACCTAGTGATATAATTAAAATCTTTTAAAAATTATTTTTCATGATTTTGGATATTTTGTTAGGGAGTTCATCATATTGTTTACTCTATCATATAAACAGAATCATAGTTTCCAGATCTGTTATCAAAAATTATACAATCTAGGGAAATAAGCCATAGCATTAGATTAAAAAAAAAAGTGAAGAAAAAATATAAAAGAAGAAATCATATTTAAATATATTTTTAAAAACCAGAAGTTCAACAGCAACCAAAGTACTCACTGTCTCTCTCTTGCTAGATTATGAACATTTTCTTTGAGGATAAGATCCATGTTCTCATTTTTATGCCTTTAGCATGTAACGTCAAGCTTAATGCACAGGAGGGCTCAGTTAACGTATATGTAATTTAGTAGAATGTATGAGTAAGTGCATTATGTGAGATTCCTAGATGGGGTTAATGGGAGATGTTTGGTATTTCATAATAGACATAGCAGTCTGTCTGCCTTTCGCGACTTAAATTTTAAGGACTATTGTAATATTTTCCTTTTCCAAGTTTCTAGCAATATTCTAATTGCAATATGTGGTCTACAGAATTTCCGACTAGATTAAAAATTTTGCTCTTTCTTTTTCCTTTCATAAAATCAATTTTAGAGTATGCTACTGGGTAAAAATGGTTTCTATATATAAAATATTGGAGGAAAATATATATAGTAAAATGTTTTTAAAAACTTGCCGTGGTAATTTTAAAACACTTACCATGGTTAAAAAAAAAATCAATTTTCTAAGGGAAAGGATTTTCTTGTAATAGTGGATTGTTGGGGAGGAAGTTAGAGATTAGTGTGCATTTTATTTTAGTGTTACAAATTTTGGATATGTACTTTACAAAGTGCACCGTTAAATTTTGTTATTGAATTATATTGCTTAATTCTTTTCTACTTTTGAAACTGTTGTATTTACACTTATAGCAGGTAATTGTTTATGCCAGGCATGGTTAACTCATGCCTGTAATCCCAGCTACTGGGAAGGCTGAGGCAGGAAGATTGAAAGTTCAAGATCAGCTTGGGCAACTTAGACCCTGTTTCAAAAAAGAGCCGGGGAGTATAGCTCCTTTTTAGAGCATTTGATTGGTATGTGCAAGGGCCCTAGGTTTAATCTCTAGTAACTCCCCCACCCCATTAAGTACTGGGTATTTAAAATTGAAAATAAGGGATTGGAATAAAGGTATACAGTGAGATTAAAGAGCTAAATTTGAAGGTCATAAGCATTGAGGAGAATCTAGGAAAGGTGTAGTGTAAAGGAAACCAAGGAAGGTATTTTAAGTGTGAATGACCAACAGTGTTCAGTGTTGCAGAAGCCTTAAATGATTGGCTAAGAAGAGACAAGTTAGCAACCAAAAAATTAGGAATACACACATACACACACACATAATGGTATTTAACAGTTGGCTGGGGGTCAGAGGTTTAGTTTTTCCAGATTTCTGTGGTAAAAATATTTTTATTATGGCTAATTTTAAGCTACCAACATCTTGTCATTAGATCTGGAGTAGAGAAGAGATTTTACAACCAGCAGTGTACCACTACATATAAGAAATTCATGTTATTCAATAAGGAAAAGGAAAACCTAATCTAAATATGGGCAAGAATATGAACAGGCATTTCACAGAGGGGAAATATGAATGGTCAATATATATGCAAAGATGTTCATTTTACTAGTAAGTAGGGACATACAAATAAAAAATATAACACTAACAACAACAAAACCTTTGTTTTTATCCATTAGAATGCAAAAGTGTCTGATAATATCAAATTAGGTGAGGACATGGAGGGAAATAGTGATAGTCTCACATTGACAGGAGTGTAAATTAGTGTAACTGTTCTTGAGGGCATCCTGGCAGTAGTTATTAAAATTGGAAATACGCTTTCCTTCGACCTAGCAAATCAGATTCTAATTTCTCCTTTGGGGTGGTATTCTTACTTGCACACAAGAAGATGAATATATTCATTATGGTATTATTTGTAATAAAATTTACAGAACAATATATCCAGTGGTAATATTGTGGTTGTGCTAAAAAAACAACCTAGTCCTGTGTACATTATTTATATAATCTTAGCATTTTTTTTGAGTGTTTAGAGAAAGAAAGGAATTCAGGAAGTAAGAAGTAGAGAATGGGAAGGGATATATTTGCCCACAGTATGGGTAGTTTGATCAAGAAAAGGAAGAGAAATCTTACAATTAAAAAAAAATAAAGGATAAATACAGAAATTATAACATTGGAACAAAAATTGGAAAGCTATCACAAGTCAGGGTAGGAGAGAAGGAATTTATAGATGATGGTGTTCCTAAAAATCAATAGATCGCTTTGTTTAAAAAAAAGAGAGATAGGGCTGGGGATGTGGCTCAAATGGTAGCGCGCTCGCCTGGCATGCGTGCGGCCCGGGTTCGATCCTCAGCACCACATACAAACAAAGATGTTGTGTCCGCCTAAAAAAAAAAAAAAAACTAAAAATAAATAAATAAATAAATATTTTTAAAAAAAAAAAAAAGAGAGAGATACATTCATAGAGAATGGGGAATGCATATGGTTTTTTTTTAAAAATTTATGAATTCTGTTTGAGTTAGTATCTCAAACTAACAGTTTTTTTTTTTTCCTAATCCATGGAAGACAAGTAGGTTATTCTTTCTTCCTTTAAATGTTGAAATTGAATTTGGAAATCTTGACAGCACTTTTCTGATAATTAACTGTTATCTAGAGATAGTAGCCCCTAAAGGAAGGCAAGATGGCAAGGTCTAAACAAACCAAAGTGATCATACTCAACCATCTGATAAAAGTGCTTGATTAGACTTTTTCTCATATCATCAATGCCATAGTTAGTTTGCCAAAAAACAGATCTAATTAGTTTGTGTTCTGTCTCAGAACTTTAAAATTACAAAAGATAGACATGGTAGTGTTTTGGTTTGGTTTAATTTGGGCTTTATATGTTAAACATTCACATTTAAATAATATATTGGTTTTTCTAAAAATTTATAAAGCCCAACTAAAACATTATAACTGAGATTTTAGTTCAGAAATGTGGAATTAAAAGTTTGCCTTGTTTGTCAATCACTTAATTCTTTTTAGTTCAGTACTTATAAAAACCACTGAAGAGATAGACAGGTCAGGGAAGAACATAAAAACATTTCAGGAATAGTAAACATTACATGTTCTCTCAATTTATTCTTTAAAATTTCCATTAAGGTAAATTATATTAAGTTCAGCTTTTGATATACTTCTCATTTCTTCAGAAACTTTAGTGGTTTTCTACCAAATAAGTCCAGAAGCCTTAGAGTTCCAGTATGCAAAACAGTAAATGAGAGAATGCATATTTCCTGTTTCCATTGCACAAAAGATTATTTTTTATAGACAAATTTAGTTTAAAAGCAGTACTTAACTTCCATGGCTCTTGTGTTCCATCATCCAAGCACAATAATATAGAATCAAAAATTTTAAGTGAGAGTTAGTTAAAAATTAGTTGCTTTTTGTACAAAGACTCCAAAACATAGATTAGCAAATACATAGTTTTATTTTGTTAGTGATAGTTCATGAACAGAACCAGTGAGAGGAAATGCTGCCATGGTAACATAAGCCAGACTGTTATTTGCAGCAGTACTCAGGATACTTTACTGCCCTGAAACTGCAAGTTTTTAGTACTAGATCTTGCAATTTGCTGTTTCAAGGAAATAGTAATTCTACTGTGATAAAAACAATTTGCAGTACTCTCACAATAGAATTTGAAAAGTAGACTTGAACTAAATTGTTTCTAGGAGTGGAAAACCTAGGTAGAATATGGCTAGAATTATTAAAAGAATTGTTTCATTCAGTGTATGAAAAATAATGCCTGCATATCTTTCTTTTTTTTTCTTTTTTTGAGGCAGTGTCTTCCTATCTTGCCAAGGCTGGTCTCAAACTCCTTGGGTTCAAGTGATCTTCCTACCTATCTCCTAAGTATCTAGAACTATAGGCACCTACCACTGTGCCTGGCTCCTTACATTATTATTATTATTATTATTATTATTATTATTATTATTATTTCTTCTTCTTCTTCTTCTTCTTCTTCTTCTTCTTCCTTCTTCCTTCTTCCTTCTTCCTTCTTTCTTCTTTCTTCTTTCTTTTTCAATTGAATTGGCTTTGGGACAAAGAGTATTATAGTTGCTAACATTTCAAAGTTTTATTTCCCTTCCTTAAAGTATATTTATCATTGGGTTCACATGACCAAATATATATCTAAATTTCATCACTTAATCCAAAAAACATTTGTAAAACTTTTTTTAGACCAAAAATCATAATGTTGAATACTTCCTTGGTATAATTTATGTGATATCTTGCTACTAAATACCAGAAAGATTGATCTGATAATCTAATACATTCTTCCTGTATGACAGAGTGATAGGATATCCATAGTTTTTCTTTTCCTTTACATTTAAATTGCTGGGATGTTTAAAAATGCCTTACACTCAATTGTTGTATCTTTTCACAGATAGGAGTTTTTTGTTTTCCTTTCTAAATTTTTTTTTTATCCCTGTTTATTATCTAACTTGTGTCTCATGGTCAGAATTAATTTATTTTTGTTCTTATTATTAGTTTTGTTAAACTCTTTTATCTCTTAGGAGTAAAGGAATAAGAATATAATGTTATTTACCAATATTCAATAAACCTTTCTATGTGCCAAGTTTGGAATAACCCACTTATTTTGCAGCTGTGTCATCTACATATAAATTACCTTTTTTGAATCTCATCCCACCTTAGTGAAGTGGCCTGGATTGGTGTTTTGTTTATGGATAAAATGTGATGAGAGGTCTAATTCTCAGAGATTAAAATATTTGTCCAGTGTCACATAGCCAGTCAATAAGCAATGATTGGGATCTCAGTCTTTTGTGTTTTATGTGTGTTTTCTTATTCTGACAATTGGGATAGAACCCAAGGCTAACACAAACAAGCACTCTATCACTGAGCTACACTCCAGCTCTTAGTTTCTCAGTTTTTAAATTTGTGGAACCATGTTTTTTTTTAATTATGCCATTATTCTGTAAAAATTATGTCATAAGTACGCCTGTAATCCCAGCAACTCTGGAGGCTGAAGCAGAAAGATCACAAGTTCAAGGCCAGCCTCATCAATTTAGCAAGGCCCTAATGCAACTTAGGGAGACCCTGTCTCAAAATAGAAAATAAAAAGGGATGAGGATGTGGCTCAGTTGTTTGTGCCCCTGGCTTCAACCCACAGTACAAAAACACAACCAAACAGAAAATTAGTTTGAACTTCTCTAGTATTGTGAGGAAATTTTGTACATCACATGGGTACTACAATCATGCATAGCTAATTCACTTCAACTTTTGTATTGTACTCAAAAGATACTGGAGGGTTCCCCTCCACAACATTTATTAAAAACATTCTGACACTGATTGTGTATGTTTAAAAATTCCATGTTACTAATTCATATGCATTTTTTTTATAGGTTAATGGCAAAGGTTCCTTATGGTGTGTTGATCCAGAATATAAACCCAATCTTATGCAGGCACTGAAGAAGCAACCTTTTTCCTCAGAGCCTCGTAACTGTCAGTGGTGAGTTAGATGGTTTTATTGTGTGAGTTGGAGAAACTTAACAAAGTTGTGTGACTTTTTAATTGTATAGAGAGGTATCTGTGTATGACATTAACTAAAGCATTTATGTTTACTTATGGTTGAATTTGTGTCTAGGAAATAAGAAATTGGATAATTGAGAACAAATAAATTATCAGAAATTAAGACTATTAACAGTTTGTCATAACATTTTTATATACATTTTTAGAGTTCCTGTTTTATTTTTTTCCTCTTTAATAGCACTTTTAATATTTAAAATTTTGTTAGTTCTAAAAGTTTAAACAGCAAGTAGAATACTTTTTTGAAGGCTCCCCCTTCCTCGTAAAAGTAATTATAATGTATTTTCCTATAATTTCCCTTGACTTTTATTTTTAAACCCAGTTATGACAAGTACTGTGACACACATCTATAATCCTAGCTACTCTGGAGAAGAGGCAGGAGGATGGCAAATTTGAGGACAGCCTGGGCAATTTATCAAGACCTTCACAAAATGGAAAAGGGATGAGGATGTAGCTCATTGTAGAGCAGCCCTGTACTTAATGCCCAGTACTGCGAGAAAAACAAATAGTAAGCCCAGCTACTCCTATGGATTTTTTTCTAGCTTTCTCTTTTTAAGTTAGATCTGAAAATAATGTGAACTCCTTAAATACTTTTAGTGGTAGTCTGTGATGCTTAACTTGTATTTTGAAAACTTTAAAAAGGTTTTTAATAGGGGCTGGGGATGTGGCTCAAGCGGTAGCGCGCTCACCTGGCATGCGTGGGGTGCTGGGTTCGATCCTCAGCACCATATAAAAGTAAAATAAAGATGTTGTGTCCACCGAAAACTAAAAAAATAAATATTAAAAAATTCTAAAAAAAAGATTTTTAATAATATAATAAATGAAAATTTTCAAACACATGTAAGGGAGTACATTATAATGAACTCTGAGATGCAACAATTATTAATATTCATATAATGGTTCATTTGAATTCTTAAGGTATTATTAGATATAGAAGAATGGTTACAATTGAATACTGTAAAAAACTAGGAAAACCAAAATTGAAATGCTAATAATATGCACACCAATTGAGATTTTAAGTTTTTACCATATTGGAAGATTAGATGGATCATTTTTTTAAAAAACTACGGAGTGATTTCTCCTTGTGAAGTAAAACCTAGAAAAGAAGTTATCCGTACTTGTATCTTCATCTGGGAGTTATTTTCTTCAGTATTAGTTAATGTTGGTGTTTATGAGGTGTTCTAGTTAAGTTATACATTAGAAACTAGTGAAAAAGTTCTAGTTAATGTTCACTTGTGTGTTTTATTTAACTCTGCTTTTTTTTTTTTTTTTTTAGTTTCAAAT
>NW_025999977.1:22074573-22111886 GCF_001458135.2 Marmota marmota marmota | reverse complement strand
TGCTTTTTTTTTTTTTTTTTTAGAGAGAGAGAGAGAATTTTTTTTAATATTTATTTTTTAGTTTTCAGCGGACACAGCATCTTTGTTTGTTTGTATATGGTGCTGAGGATCGAACCCGGACCGCACCCATGCCAGGCGAGCGCGCTACCGCTTGAGCCACATCTCCAGCCCTAACTGTGCTTTTTAAAAATAAGAATAAGTGGGAGAATTGGCACTATTTTTTTGTAAACCATCACAAATGCATTTTACTGGGCCTTTGATAAGTTGCATTTTCATGTTTATGTTTTTTAGCGTTATCATAACTGTAGATGTTAAACAAAAGTGGTTTTGTGATTTAAAAATAGATTAACTGACAGCAAAGAGATTACAAATCTTTAACTTTAAAACCTTAATGTAAAATGAAATATTTTCTCCCTTTTTGGTTCATCTGACAGACTTTTTTATAGCCCTCTCATGTTATAATTTACAAATCTGAGAAAGGATGGATAAGATGCAATGTATGTAAAAGCTGATTAGGAAGGAAATAAACTTTTCATTCCATTAACAAAACAGATTATTTTGTACTGGCAAAAAGTCCAAAGAACAGAAGATGTTTTTCCCAAAAAATATTTTAATTTCTGGAATGGGAGGTAGGGGTGGAAACCCACCTATGTATGTCTTTCTCCACAAAGAAAGTTTAATTTGATATTGATGATTCTTAATAAAATCAGGAACTTAACTGGTATCATTAGTCTTCATTAAACACTAGTTTTTTAAATGCTTTGATTTCTGTGGTAATAACTATGTTAATACTATATCAAACATATACATATATGTAAAAAATACATATAATACAAAACCAATAACTATAACTGTTTCAGGCATTTAAGAAATATATTTTTAGTTGTTATTGGACATAATAACCTTACTTATTTGTTTGCTTGTTTGTTTGTTTACCACTGAGCCACAACCCCAGCCCTGTTCCAGGCATTTTAAATGTATTGTTCTTATTTAATTTTCCCAACATTGTGTGTAATTAATTATTTGGTCTAAGAGCACCCAAATAATTGTGATTTAATATTGGTTGAGCGCCAATATTGGTAGTATGTACTTTATGCTCTGGCCAACTCTTCCTAAATTGAGTATTATTAGCAAAATTACAAGGTAAAAACAGTCTGTTTTTTATGGTACAAATCAGTTCTATTTGTGACTAAGTTATGAAAAGCAAAATAAATTAAGCATGTTTGTGTCTTTATTTTTCAGTGGTTCTTTATCACCTCACTACGTAAGCTCTGTTTTCAAGCAGAACCAGGTGCGAACCCTCAAAGGTAAGGGTAAAGATCAGTCTTTTAAATTTAAAAAAAAAAAAAAAAAAAATTTAAAAAAAGTTAAAATTCAGGATTTTTTTTCTGATTATAAATTATATGTTAATTGTAGAAGTTTCAGTAATTAAAACACGTAAAAGAGAAGGTAAATGCCACCCTTTATTCTATTGTTAACATTTTGATATAATTCCTTCGGTCTTTTATATATGTTATGTGTGTGTATACACACATATACACACACATTTTTTTCCTCCTAACAGTGGACTTGATGTGTGTATAGTTTTAAGTCCTTTTTTCATTTACCTTTTTTTTTTTAGAATTAGTTGGACACAATACCTTTATTTTATTTTATGTAATGCTGAGGATTGAACACCCAGGGCCTTGCACCTGCTAGACAAGTGTTCTGCTGAGCCACAATCCCAGCCCTCATTTACTTTTATATGTATTTTTCTTTGAAAATTGGATTTAGTTTCTAGTAATATCTTCAATAAAGTTATCTTTATCTGTTTTTTGTGCATTTAATTACCTAAGAATGGCTTTACATTTATAAAATGGTTGGGGGAAAAATCAAAATAACAATATTGTTTCAAAGCATGCAAAATTTGCTGTAACAGCAGAGTTAAGTAGTTGCAAAAGAGACCTATTATTTCCTTGGTTTTTCCTCCTTGGTTATGCTTTATGCAAAGCATAAAGTATTTACTTTCTGACTCTTTACTGAAGAAGTTTGCCATTCCCTGGATTAGAATATAGTTCAGAATATTTCTCTAATAGGTTATTTAAATGTGAAGAGTTTTAGTTGAGCAAGCTAAGTTGACTTTTTAAATTTTTTTATTAATTATTAAAAACAAATTAAAAATTTGAATAAGGGATTTGCTTTCCTTCTCATAATTAATGTTATAGATTAGTAGTTTATTAAAATAGGTTTTTCTAACATTGTTGCTTTGATGCCTAGAGACATTTCCATGACCTTTGAAAATAAAATTCTCAGACTAACGCCTTTCTGTGTAACAGACATTTTTGGCTCTTTCAAATGATATACTAAGCTGAACCTCAGTAACGTTGTACTGATGTCTGCAAAAATATGGGAGGGAAAGAGTGAAAAAGCTTTAGAGAACTCTGCAAGAAGTCAAGTGGATAGGGAATTGGTTTTGGATAATGTTCTTCCTTTGCATAAGGCAGGCTTCGGTTTTCTTTTACTTTGTGGGTAAATGTGGTTTCTCTTTACATTTAGATACTGCTGAAACTGCTTTATCTTTTTATTGCCTCAATAAATGCTGACCTTTTGCTCTTAAGCTCAGTTTACAGATACATGTTGAAAACATGTTCTTTAAGGATTCTGTGACTTACTGTTATGCTTTGCATGCATTATCTCATTCATTCCCTGCAACCATCCTTTAAGGTATTCTTACCCCTTATTTACAAATTAGGAAACTAAATTTTGGAGAGGTTGACTAACTTTTTCAAGGTCACACAAACTAGTAAATGACAGAGGGATTCAGGTCCAGGAATTCTCACTTTAAAGCTTGCACCTCCTACCAGATATGACCCATTGGAGGAGCTGCTGAAGAGCTTTAAATAATAGAAATGACATTACCCATTTTGTGGTTTTATAAAGATCACTTTAGTATTACTGTTGGCTGCAGTATTACCTTATACATTCATCTCTCACTTCATAGAATCATCTTTTCTGATCATTACATTGTAACTAACATTAAACATTTAAGATTAATGGAGGTTAGGTTTAGGAACTCTAGAACCACTATCAGCCAAAACTGATATAGCACTTTGTTTGAAGTATAGTTGTCTCTTGTTCAACTTGCTAACTTTATGTGCCAATATCTATATTACAGTGTTGTTATAATAGGTAGCAGGAAATACAGGACTTTCATACTGATATAGCAAAACAAAACTTTTTGGTCAAGATTTGGGCTTGGTGTGGGTTTGGGTAAATTCATCTGTTTTAAAATATTACTGAGCTGTGCTATGACACTGTTTTAGGTACAGGGTACCTCAGTAAACAAAACAGATAAAAATGGAACTCATATTCTGGTTAGTAAATTTTAGAAACACCTAGTATACTACGAATAAATATAAAATTGAGGCAGTTGGAAATGATGTTAGGGCTCAGCACAAATTGAAATTCAAATTTAATGTTGAAAATTAGCATAATTTCTGAAAATTAGCATAATTTCTGTCTTAACCTGAGTCCAGACCACACCAATGGACCAAACAGCTTAACGCTTTGGTAGTTTATTTAAATTGCTGTCTTACTGAAAGAGACAGCCTCTTCATTTGGATGCCTTATAAATGTACATGTTAGTTTGTTTTGGTTTTGGTTTTGGTACTGGGGATTAAACTCAGGGGCACTCGACCTCTGAGCCACATCCCCAGCCTTGTTACTTTGTATTTTACTTAGAGGCAGGGTCTCACTGGGTTACTTAGTGCCTCACTTTTGCTGAGGCTGGCTTTGAACTCTTAAGATCCTCCTGCCTCAGCCTCCCAAGAGGCTGGGATTACAGGCATGCACCACTGCACCCAGCTATATCTTAGTTTTGATAGAAGCAGTTAATACTTTTCATATATATATATATACTTTTTAAAGAGACAGAGAGAGAGAGAAAGAGAATTTTTTAATATTTATTTATTTTTTAGTTTTCGGCAGACACAACATCTTTGTTTGTATGTGGTGCTGAGGATCGAACCTGGGCCACACGCATGCCAGGCGAACGCGCTACTGCTTGAGCCACATCCCCAGCCCCCTTTTCATATATTTTATTAGTGAACTTATAACCCTTCAAATTCTTTCTACATTTTTTTTTTTTTTTTTACTTTATTTAGATGTGGATACTGACATTTAATTTGAGGTCAATCTACCACTGAGTTATATTCCCAGGCCTTTTTACTTTATTTTGAGACAGGGTCTCATTAAGTTGTTGAGACTGGCCTTGAACTTGTGATTCTCCTGCCTGTGCCTTCTGAGTCACTGGGATTACAGGGATGTGTCTTCAAATTTGACTTCTATTCCTACAGTCTTAATATCATCCTTTAAGCATGAGGACCGAGAATCAGACAATAGAATCATGTTTGTCTTATAACCTTTACTTTCATAGGGCTAAAACTTGTGTCCTAATTTTTTTTCTCAATCATTGTTAATAATTTCTCAGGATTAAAGCTAAGGAAATATAAATCAAGAGGTGGAAATTAACAATTTTGATAGATCTTCATTTGAACAGTTATGAAATTAATAGCATGTTTTGAACTACCAAATTTTGGTTCCTGGTGAACTGGATATGTTAGATAATATAACTAATAGTGTTGTTTGCCTTTTTGGGGGAGTGGGGGGCTGGGAAGACTGGGGATTGAACCTGGGGTGCTTTACCACTGAACAACATCCCCAGCTCTTTTTATTTTGTGACAGGGTCTCACTAAATTGCTTAGGGCTTCACCAAATTGCTGAGGCTAGCCTTGAACTTGCAATCCTCTCTCAGCCTCCCAGTTTGTTGGGCTCACAGGTGTCACTGTACCTGGCAGTGTTGTTGTTTTAAAAAACAGCCTCCTTTAAAATAGTCAAAATGCTTTATCAGTGAAAAGTAACATTATATGAAGTATTTTAAGCTCCGTCAGTACATTGTCTGTACCCTATGAAAAAAATTGCTGTTTACATTTGTTTATCATAAGTAACTATTTGCTCATTTAGATTGACAATCACTTTCTCTGTGCTGAGTAAGCATCCCAACCAGTATCTGGTGTGTAGTAGAAGCTGTTTTTTTAAGTAGGAGAACATACACCAAAATCTTAATCTTTAAGTATGTGCAAATATTTAACAATAGCCTCTCTTTTGAAGAACATTAATGTTACCATTCTTCCCTTTTCAGAATCTGATATTGATGCTGCCGCTGCAATGATGCTTTTAAATACTTCCATAGAGCAGGGGATTTTAGAATGTAAGTCATGATGGTTTTGTTTTTAAGAAACATTTTCAAATTTAATTTAGAAATACACAAATTATTTCTCTTCAACTAAATTTTCTTTTAATCTGAAAAACTTATTCTGTTTTATTATATTTTCATTAATTTATGAGATTAATTGAAAGATTGAAGTTAATGCTGTGAAAGATTTTTGCATTAAACAAGAAATGGAGAAAAATATTATATTTAGAAAATAAGTTTGATGAGCTAAAAGTAAAAATGAAAGGTGTATGTAATAAAATACAGGAAAGCATATTGAGTTCTGACAGCAAAAGATACCTGTAAGAAAAATAACATGAACGGTTAGGGTTGTAGCTCAGTGGTAGAGTGCTTGCCTAGCATGTGTGAGACCCTGAATTCGATACCCAGTGCCACTGAAAGAAAGAAAACAATAAACAAATAAAATAATGGGACAATTTTTTCACTATGTGATAGACAAAGGATTAATATCCAGTCTCTATATAAAAGATCCTATAAATAAGAAATAATAAAACAGTTTAACAGAAAAGTCATCAAAATATATGAATAGATAGGTCTCAGATGAGGAAATATAGACAATACCCATGTAAAAAGGATGTGTAACTCCTCTAGAAATTAGGAAATGCAAAATAAAATAATATGAAGATTCTATTTTTGTCTAGGAGATTGTAAGAAATTAAAATGATTGATAGGTTTTGTCAAATACTGTTGGATGTTAAATGGTACTACCATTTCAGAAGGCAGTTGAGGAATACCAATTGTAACTTTGTGTTTATATATATCTTTGTTTTTAATTTTATTTTATTATTTTTATGTGGTGTTGAGGATCAAACCCAATGCCTCATGCACGCTAGGCGAGCACTCTACCACTGAGTCATGGCCCCAGCCCCATGTATATATCCTTTTACTTAGCACTTCTATCTCTCGGTCTCAATCCTAGTAAATGATTTGCATATGCATGAGGAAAGCTATTCAGAACTTTCATTGCAGCATTATTTGTACTGTACTGGTGAAAAGCTAGGAACAACTTACATATCGACAAGGAAATGGTTAGCTAAACAGTGGTGTATTCATATTGGGGCATTCTGTGCAAGTAGTTAAAAATGATTGTATATTCCATGGAAAGGTGAAGACATACTATTAAATGGTTTTAAAATGTTTCAGATTAATGCTTATAGAATGGTATGATCTGGTTAAAAAAGAAAAAAACTACTAAACATTACTAGTCTAAGGCACTTACTGCTCAGTTTTTAGTGGTGTGTTTTTGCAATCAAATGCTTTTGACCTAGTGATAGAAGTTCTCTTTTCCACAGGTGAAAAGCCTCTTCCTCTTAAAACATCATTGCAGAAAAAGAGGAATTATGGTAATGCATTTAATCATCCCAGTGCTATAAGATTACAAGAGAGTGATTCTTCCACCACCAGCATTGATCCAAAAGAAGATCATAATTACAGTGCAAGTAGCATGGCAGCACAGCGCTGTGCGTCCAGATCTAGTGTGTCTTCCTTGTCTTCTGTGGATGAGGTCTATGAATTTATCCCAAAGAGTAGCCATGTGGGAAGTGATGGCAGTGAAGGATTTCACAGTGAAGAAGACACAGATGTTGATTATGAAGATGATCCTCTTGGAGACAGTGGCTACGCATCACAGGCTTGTGCAGATACCTCTCAGAAAGGGCAGCCAGGCAAAAAGATGCGAAAACAGTCATGTCAAGAAATTGATGAGGAGCTCAAAGAGGCAGCTGGATCTCTGCTCCACCTTGCTGGAATTCGTACATGTCTGGGTTCCCTGATAAGTACTGCAAAGACACAAAGTCAAAAGCAACGGAAAAAATAGAAATGCTTTTTGGTGTGAAATTATTTTAAAGTGTGGCAATACTCTTCTACTTAATTCTTTACAAGGGATATCAAAGCCATAATCGACTTTAGTTTTAAGGTGAGGAGGGGTGCCAATTACTTGTTTCTTTCAAAACATTTTTGATTTCTGTTTATTTTTTAAAATTTAACCATTGCTGTAAGGATCATGCCCAATCGTAAACATGTGATAAAAAAGCCTGAGAGCATAATTTTTGTGATAAGTGTCTCTTAAGATTTGGAAATTGTTACATATGAAAATCCATAGTTACTGATCCCATTAAAATTTTTGCTGATATCTTTGTCATATACTCCTCCCTGCCACATGACCTAGTAGGGTAAGATTTGAATTATTTTAATTGTGTCTTATTTTTTGTTTTAAATTATTTGTTGAACATGAGCAAAGTCAAATATAAATCAGAAAAGATCCTAGATGTCTAGAAAATTCCTGTCAATAATATAGGTAAAAAATCCAACAGTGTTGTAAGATTTAGA
This sequence comes from Marmota marmota marmota, assembly GCF_001458135.2. Taxonomy (NCBI): domain Eukaryota; kingdom Metazoa; phylum Chordata; class Mammalia; order Rodentia; family Sciuridae; genus Marmota; species Marmota marmota. The sequence goes on along the minus strand of NW_025999977.1, from coordinate 22,104,286 downwards.
AAAGAAAATTTGGGGATGTGATTTCATCTAAGAAGACTACAGTTCCTATTACAGTAGTATCTGAAGTGTTTTTACATCATGGATGACGCATAGCATTCATTGGGGCCTTTTATTTTTTCCCAAAGTGCTCTGCAACCACTGTTTAAGCCACCAGCTGTCTATGTGAAGTGGAAATTGTCCACTCAGAGGATATAGCCATAGAGTGTTATGGAGTAACGCCAATTTTGACATACTTTTGCAATAAGAATCTTTCATTTGCTTTCCTAAATACACTGCATTCTAAGAGTCTTATAACCAGATGGAGTGGAATACTTATTACTTATGTTATCATAAATGAAAGTAGGTCATTTAGGAAAAAAAAAGAACAAAACTTTCCAAGCTTTGTATGAATTAAAATTGAATGTATACGAAATAAATTTTAAAAGGCTTAACTGTAGAGCTAAAATACTTTCTCGGATTTCAACACTCATATAAAATTAGATCTTACACAAAACTTTTTGAGGAGGCAGTGTAATACTTATATGTGCCATTAATCCATGCTAAAAGGTTTTTATATTACTATTCCAGCATTGTCTTAAAATGTTTTAAGTATTTAAACAAATCTGCTTATGAGACAGTTTTTTATAATATTATTTATATAGTTTGACTACATTATGGAGAAAGAACAGGGATACTAAAACTATAATTTATTACATTTCTTTTTACAATGGTGGGAACGACTTTGGAAAAGTCATTCTTATGATACATTCTATGTCATAGACAATGACTTAATTTTCATTTTTCCCCATAATTTTTATAAGTAGATACACACACACACATGCAGAGTCAAACTCAAGATGTTAATTTCCTGCTCTCAGCTGTGTTTATGACTATAAAACATTTTCTTGGATTTTTTTAAAGACATAAATGTTTTTATTTTAGCTTCTAAATTTTATTTCGACAAAACTGTCAAAAGAAGAATAATAACAAATGTATCTTTCAATTGATAAGACTTTTATACAGGGATAATAGCATTAATGTTTTCTGTCCTGTTTCCCTGTCAGTTGTCATTGATTATAGATAACTACCTTAATACAATTGGTGCTGTTGAAATACAGTAATTTTTTCATTTGTTGATAATGTAGGATGAGTTATTTGGACTTTTTCCTTCATAAATGTCACATCTCCAGCAAATAGCTAAGCCAGGTTAACCTCTTTTACTATAGACAGTGAATAAAAAACCAAAAACAAACCAAAAAAACCTTTTACCACGGTGTAAATAGTAAAGAGATTACAAAAATGGATGTATTCTCAGCTGTAATAGGGATCTTCAAAATGTCTTCATATATGTAACTCCTTAATTTCTTTGATTTTTTTCTCTCCCTCTGTACTTATCCAACAAATTTAAATGTTTAAGCTACCTTCATCATTAGCAAGGACAATAAACACTGTACTAACATCTACCAGGGAGAAGTTAGACATTTTATTTACACCCAAGTCTTGTATAGGATTCGTGTGTCATATTCCATTTGCTAATACAACACAGCAGTTATTTTCAAGGGGAGCAGCTTTTTAATTATGGTCCCGCTGTTCTCACTCCTGAGGTGTGTGGAGATAGAAACATGTCTCATAGCCATACAATTAAGGAAAGTCATTCCAAGTCCTGTGGACTAGAAATTGTATTCCCAATAATAAATTAATTTTGCTGTAGTAAGAACAATTTGGAAACCCCAGAGAAGTTACATATTTTTCAATAACTGTGACTTAAATTAACATACAATTTGCCTTACATCAAAAAAATAGAAAGTTGGTTGCAACCTATTCCAGTTTATACTAGATCCCTAGTGAGAGTTTTGTCTCAGCACGATTAATCTTCATCTGTGAAGATGAAGAATCTGTGTTTCCCGAATATGTATTTTTGACATTTGTTTGTGCAATATATTACTAAATTAGTTAATATTTTACTTTACAAATTCAGAAGAAAACAGATTACCTGCATTTGTGGAAAAGCTAACTATTGGTGGATACCTCCCTTTTTCCACCTTTGAGCTTTTCCTGTCCTCATAGTCAGCATGACTTCTCTTAAATTAGATTCCTTTGTATATTGTAAAGTTTAGTATATATATATATATATATTTTTTTTTCTTTTGCTACTTTCTGAGGCATTATGTAAAGGGTTCATATTAGATGGTCAGTCAAATATACGTTAGCAAAAAATTCAAAGCTAGAGAAAGTGTTAAGGAGGGAATGTGTGTGTTTTGGTAGGCCAGGAAGCCTTCCCCAGCAATTTAAGCAACAGATGTGAATACTTCACAAAGTGTAAAGACTTTTGTCTTAAATACTACAGTAATTTAAAACCCTTTTGTGAAGACTCATTTAAGAGACTTTGAGGCTTTCTGGTTTATATATACTTTATAGTTTTATTAGTTTGAAATGTGTAAGCTTTGATTTAAACAAAGTTTACTTCAGTATGTTATGATGTAGTCAAAATATTTATTGAAAGGGAAAATAGAATATTTTAATGTTATACCTGCCATTTTTTCTTAAAGTACATTCTTTGCATCTAACTGCCAGTGCCATTGTCAAAACTTGTTTCTAAAATTGTTGTACATTTTTTTATTAAACTAAGTGCTTGATTTTAAAGTATTATGTTGCCATCAGATAGTATATAAAAATGTATAATTGCCAATTCATTGTAACTACTATTTATTTTTAAATGAAAGTATAAAGATGCTTTCTGTTTCAAGAAATTTGTTATTAAACTGTTTTCTCTTTTTTGATGTAGCATAAAAATTGTCTTCAGTTGGAATTGTAACTGCCAGTAGATGACCAGTCACAAGTGAACCACTTCTTAGTTGCCAGTCTTTGCTCATATTAAAAACAACTTACAAATGTTTAGTTTTTGTATCTAATCTCTGATAATTAAAATGTTTATAAAGTTTATTTTTACCAAAGAGATACAATTCATTATGATAAAGTATTGCAGAGTAAACTTTGTTTTATAACATTTTTTGTGCTTTCTCTGTTCTTTGCGGGGTGAGAGGAGGGACAGTGTAGATGTAAGGTGGCACATACTTCTACACACACACTAAGTGCAGTGGTGTTACTTCAAAAATATCAATAATACCATCTGTTTGAAAATTGGAACATGTATTATAAAATGGATTAATTTACAAGCAACGTTTTGATTTTAAGTTTTCAACCCCCATTAACTTCTGTACTGATAATTTAGTCTTTTACATGGAATTATTTATATGAAATGAGACAACTATATTGATTTTAAACTACTACCACTCTGTGTCCTTTGCCTTTTAAGGCATCCTCTTGAAATAGAAAATGATTAAAATAATAACCATTCGGGGGTCATGATGTATTCTGAAATACTTTTATTCTCATTATTGCATTCATTTTCTAGCTCATACTAGTCTTGAAATAGAGAAATATATTTTAGGAAAATAAGTTATTAGAGTGAATTTGAAATACACGAATCTTTTTCTCAAGAATTTCAGGACATACCACTTGATGTGACTTTAAAATATAGAAATAAGACTGTCAAAATGTACAATAACTTAGATTTCAAATCACTGAAAACTCTTCAGGAATAAAAATTAATTTTAATCTCAGAAATAACAGTATTTATCTGGACACTGTGTGTATGCCTTGTAGTCCCAGCTACTTGAGAAACTGAGGCAGGAAGATTGTTTGAGCCTAGGAATTTGAGGTCAGCCTGGGCAAAATGGTGAAAGTCTGTCCAAAAATAAGTATATTACATGAAATTTGAAATAGAGAAAGTTTATACGCTTTCCACTGAAAAACAGCTCTGTGTTACACAGAATATTTATGGAAAGTTTGAATTATAAAAGTGTCTTTACAAATCTGTTGAAAAAGTAGCCTTTTCTAGGGAACATCAAGGCAAGCTCAAAGGGCTTATTTCCTAATGTGGAAATAATAATAAATAATAATCCCTTCTTAGTGATTCTCACACAAAATTTTGTGTAAGTGGATTTACTTCCATTGTACATTTTCCTCAACCTTCAGATTTGGACTCCAATAAATATTTACAAGTCAGTCTTGGAAAATAAAAGAGGAAACCAAGAATTGGGTAGAAAAGAGATCATAGGAAGTCGAATTAGAGGAGATTTATGAAGCTGAAGCAAAATTGCTGTCTACTGGTTGAGGATTCTAAAGACACTGCAGTGTAGCTAAATTCATATGATAATTTGTAGAAAGGAGTTGAGAAAAAATTTCACACCTTGAGAGCCTCTTTTCACTTGAGTTTTTGTGTGCCTAATCCCAAGCATTGTGCTTTAAGTCTGTGACATACAATATGTGCTAAGAAACAAAAATAGACAATCTCTGAAACATGTAAATATGTAATTGTGAATTGTGATTGCTACACAAGAATAGGGCCTAGAACATATAATATATAATCTGGGATTTTAGTGGTGGCTTCCCCTAGAATGTGACTTAAACTGGGATCTGAAAGATACATGTTAATCTGGGAATAAAAACGTGGTGAATTGTTCTGGGCAAGGGTAGCTTCAGAAAGATCTTTGTGATACCAGAAAACATGAAACTTTCAGTGAATTAAAGGTTAGTGTGAGTACAAAGAGTTCAGACTGGGATCACAGCATCTGGGAAAGACTTTGAAATTGTATGCAATTTAAGAGATCACCTTAAGACTTTCACTTGCAGCCGTAATGGAGTGGCAGGACAAAATTTAAGTGTGTCTTTAACAACAAAAACGGACAAAATATTTGAAACAATATTTTTTAACAAGATCCATAAGAATGTTTTACCTATAGCCAGACTAATGAATAGAAAAAGGACACAAATGAAACAGTACCTATAGACAGATTATACAGATATTAAAAGGATGTACATGAATAACATGAAGAATTTTATGTGAATAAAGTCGACAACTTAGAGAAAATGAAGTATCTTAAAAGACATACAAGCAAAATACCAGCAAACAACAAAATGAGCAAAATATCTGAAGAGAAAATTTATCAGAGTAGATAAAGAAATGGCAAATAAGTACATGTAATGATGTTCAACATCATACATTATTAGGAAATTGCAAGTTACAATAAAGGAGCTAGAGTTGTGGCTCAGTGGCAGAGCATTTGCCTGGCATGTGTGAGATCCTGGGTTCAATCTTCTGCACCACATATAAATAAATAAAAGATCCATTGACAACTAAAAAAAAAAAATACTACCACACCCCTATCAGAATGGCTAAAAAAACCTGACAGTTTGGCAGTTTCTTACAAAACAGAACATACTCTCCATACAATCCATCTCCTTAGAATGTATTCAAATGAGTTGAAAGCATTCCATAAAAAAGTTGTAGACGAATGTCTTAGCAGCCTCATTCATAATTGACCAAACATGGGAGCCACCAAGACATCCTTCAGTAGATGGACAGATAAACTGGTACATCCAGACAACAGACTATTATTCAGCAATAATAAATAATATCAATTTTTAAAAGGATTGACATTTCTCCAAAGAAGATGTACATGAAAAGATACTGATGTCACTCGTTATTGGGAAAATGTGAATCAAAACCACATGATATGTATAATTTAAAAAGTTTTAAAAAATAATGAGAAACCACTTCACACCCATGAAGATGGCTCCTATAAAAAATAAAACAAATGACAGCATCATTTATGGGATGAGAATGTAGGGAAATTGGAACCCTGTACAATTTGAAATGATGCAAGTGCTATGGAAAGCAGTATGGAATTGAAATTAGTGGAAATTAAAAAATGATTGCAGCCACTACAAAGAACAATGAAATTCATCAAAAATTAAAAATAGAGCTAGATGTAGTGGCCCATGTCTGTAATCTCAGTGACTCAGAAGACTGAGGCAGGAGGATCACAGGTTCAAGGCCAGCCTAGATAATTCATCAAGACTCTGTCTCAAAAAATAAAAACGGGCCAGGGATGTAGCTTGGTGGTATAAAGTAAAATTTTAGAAAAGGATTGAAAGGAGGGTCTCAAGGAGATATTTGTATACCCACATTTATAGCAGCATTCTTCACAGTGGCCAAAGGTGGAAGCAGCCCAAATATTCATCAATGGATGCATAAAGAAAATATGGGAGTGGGATGAGTAGGCATGTAGCTCAGTGATAGAGTGCTTTCTAGCATGTGGGAGGCCCCAACTTTCATCCCCAGAACTGAAAAAAAGATACATACATACGATGAAATACTCTGACACATGCTATAACATAGATGACCCTTGAGAACATATACTAAGTGAAATAAGCCAGGCACAAGAGGACAAATACTGTATTATTCTACTTAAATGAGGCACCTTAAGAGTAGTCACATTAATAGAGACAAAAAGTAGAAGGGTGGTTGCCAGGGACTAGGAGAAGAAAAATGCGGGGAATTGTTTAATATGAATGAAGTTTGAGTCTTGCAAAATGTAAGGATGATTTTTCCACTAAATGGTGCCAAAACAATATACATATTGGAAATAACCCTAAATCCCTGCCTCTCATCATACATAAAAATGTATTTGAAATCAACCATAGGCCTAAATGCAAAAGCTAACAGTATAAGACTTTTAGACAAAAACACAGGAGAAAAATCTTTCTGATGTGGGAACAAGCAAAAATTTCTTAGGACACAAAAAGCACAAGCCATAAAAGAAAAAAGCTGATAAGTGTGANTATATATATATATATATATATAGACTTCATCAAAATTAAAATTTGCTCTCCAAAAACATTCAGAAAGTGAAAAGTTAAATAAAATACTGTACAAAGATATTCACAGTACACAAATCTAACAAAGGATTGTATTCGTAATATATAAAGAATTCCTACAACTCAAATTAAGTAAGGACGGGTAAACTATTTGAACAGCCCATTAACCAAAGAAGATATTTGAATAAACAAAAAGACAAAGGAAAGAGGCTGAAAATCGTAAGTCATCAGGAAAATGTCCATTAAAAACTCAATGAGATACTAATATATACTTAATTAGAATGTCAAAAATTAAAAAGATTAACAATACTGGTGTTTGTTTTTAAGAAGGTAGAGCAATTGGAAAGCTCATGTGTTGCTAGTGGAACCAGGTAGCACAACCACTTTGGAAAGCAGTCTGGTGGTTTCTTATAAAGCTTAGCATACAATCATTATGACCCAGTAGATTAGTTTTCCAGGGCAGTCAAAACAAAATACTACAGGCTGGGTAACTTAAAACAACAGAGTTTTATTTCTCCCAGTTCTGAAAGCTGAGAAATCCAAAACCAAGTTATCTTCAGGTTTTGGTTTCTTCTGAGATCTCTCTTCTTATCTTGCAGAGGAATACCTGTTGGTATGTTTCCTTACAAGTTCTTTCCTCTGTATGCACATTCTTGGTCTCTTGTGTGTGTTCACATCTCATAAGGACACCAGTTAGACTGCATGAGGACCCACCCTAATAGCCTCATGTTATCCTAATCACCACTGTAAAGGCCCAAACCTTTAAATACAGTCACATTCTGAGCTACTGGGAATTAGGGCTTCAATATATGGATTTAGGCAAACAATTCAATATATAACATCCAGCAATTTCAATATTAAGTATTTATTGAAAAGAAATGAAATCTTGTACTTGAATATTTATAGACGCAAATGTTCATAGTACTCTCATTCATAACAGCACCAAACTGAAAACAGTCTATCCATCAACAAGTGAATAAATCCATTATGGTGAATCCCTCTAATGGGACACTACTCAGAAATGAAAAAAGAAACAAACTCCTGGTCCTTGCAACAATGTATAAGAAACCAATCTCAAAAGAACATACACATGTGGTTACATAAATTTTTCCCCTGGGGTTCTGGGGATTGAACTCAGGGTGCTCTACTAATGAGCTATAACCCCAGCCTTATTTATTTGCTTATTTTTGAGACAAGGTCTGGCTAAGTTACCCAGGCTGGGCTTGATTTTGCAATCATCCTAATCTATCCAGAAACTGCACAAACGCCTTTAAGAACTCAGATGTTTGTATCTTTCTAGTGAATAAAGTAAGAACTATGTCTGCAGAACTTCTCTTCACATCACATTAGGATTTTATCTCAAGCTCCAGGTGTAGCCAGTGGTAAAGCACCTGCTCAGCCTCCCTAAGACCCTGGGTTCCATTTAAACGACCTCTCATCCACTTTCTGCCACCTCTTGCACACCTATCTCAATTCTTGTTTTTTTGTTTTTTTCCTTCTTTTTTTTTTTTTTTTGGTACCACGGATTGAACCCAGGGTGCTTAGCAACTAAGTCACACCCCAGCCCTTTTTATATTTTATTTTGAGACAGTGTCTCATTAAGTTGCTTAGGGCATCTCTAAGTTGCTGAGGCTGGCTTTGAACTCCTGAGCCTCCTGCCTCCACTTCCCTAGTCACTGGGATTACAGTGTGCCACCTCGCCCCATTTGTCAATCTCAATTCTTAAAGGAAATCACATTAAAAATAGTTTTTTTTTTTCTGAATGAACATGTTCAATAATTTAGAGTGTGTTCTTATAACTGGATTCTGTATAAATACTCTGTCTCCCTTCTTTCTGATGAATTATGCCCAGGAAAAGTATAGTCCGCTTTAATTCACTTTAAGACAATGCTGGTTGTTCGAATGAGAAAAGATCATGTTCAACTACACTGCAGCCAGCTTTGGGGAGAGGCAGTAGTGTACTCACACGTTCTGGCAGACACAATGCAGGTACCTATCAATGAAGGTAAAAGCAGGGCCATATATAATTTATTAGTTCCCTCACTCTAATGGCTTTCCAGTAGAAGAGCAGAAAGGAATTCACACCCTTCTCTTTCCCATGGGGATTCGCCTTTGTTGCAGCTCAACCCTAAGCTTTACATGCAGTTGCAGCTTTTGAAACAGAGCATTAATTGGAAGCAATTAGCCAATTATACCAGCTGTGACTAGGCTGTATACTGAATATTTACCAAGAAAAGAAAGCATTTAACAGATGATTTAATATAGCAGCCTGGCATAATGAATCTGCAACCGACACTATAATCACATAGCTGATGTCTTCAATGGCTGAAATATTCAAGTACATGGCACAAGTAAAAATATAAAACAAAAAGACTATCAGGCTTAATTTTCAAAGCCATGCAAACACGTGTGATGTCAATTTCAAAAGTAATCAGAGAGCTTATGTTTGTTTATTATCTAAAATGTGTGCGATCTCTCCAACTGCTTGATTTTTAAAAGTAGGTATGTTTTCAACTTTAATTACTTCTCTTTCTCTTTCTTTTTTTTTCTCTTTCTTTTTAACTCTTTTGATGCCTCCTTTATGTACCTTGAGCCCTATTATGAGGCTGTCCTTGAAACCGATGCTTTGGAACCACTTTAGGTACTTCTCAGATAAGCACCAAGAAGAACCTGCCTTGTGAGAAATTCTACTCTGAAACCACTGGTGTGATAATGAGCCACCGGGCAGTCATTTTCTGCCTGTAATCTATTCAGCTTCTCAAGTGCTGACCAAGTGCATGGCAGGGAAAGGCTTTGGCTGGGCTAGCATTGACTCAGTGGATGAGAAGATAATCCATATGCTGTCAAGGAATATTTTTATCACACACACACACACAAAAAAAATCCACTATTAGCACCCACAATATTGAGAAAATGTGCACCAAATTTGTTAGCTCTACATGAAAGAAACAAAGCAAAGGAAACAAGACACGTTGCTAACAACTCTTGAGTCATCTTGTTGGTGTTATTTTGACAAAGAGATGCTATTTCTTTATGTGCTATGATGTCACCTTTGTCCAATCATAACCTTTCTCATGAGAATGGAGACAAGGTGACAGCAGCGAGCAAACCAGCAGTCACTAGGCAACAAGATCCAGCCTTCAGTGGAAGAGAATTTGAAAACATTTAACCCTCACGATGTCAGGGCTTCTTGCTGCTGAAATGGACAAAGGTCTAATATGAATAGCGCAGCTTGTTTCTAAAGCTGTGCTTCCCCAGGCACCGGGAGGAAACTTCCTTCTTGGTCTAAGAGTGTTACTCGGTTTGAAAAGATTGGAGAAGTTAGCAATTTTTAAAACCTCTTTTTCACAAGGGTCACTGTTTAAGCCACATGAGTATCTTCTCAGTATGTTTGAAGTCATTATTTAATTGCTCCTCATAAACCAGGCTGCCACAAAAGTGTGGACTCTATATAAGGTCATGCTAAAAAAGGGAGTGGAGCTACAATCAGTCTGTCCTCTCTCACCAAGATACACACTGGGTAGGGCAGAGGGGAGATGGGTGTCTTTATCTAGTGTGTTGCCCTGATGGGGCACCATTCTGTAATTTATCTGCCTAGAGCAGTTGCGTCCTCCTGCCTAGAGCAGTTGCTGCATTGAGCTCATTGACGGGGATCCTGCAAATGCATCTTATTCTTCCAACGAGTCAAAAGTCCTGCAAGATTGTCCCTTCTCTTTCATATGACTCTGCCATAGAATTTAATACAGGACTGGACAGACCCAGATGTGGACTTGTGATATTGTTTCCAAACTGAATTTCCAGGATCACTGCATTCAGATCATTCTGGTTTGTATGGGGGTGGGGGGGGAGACTTTTAGACGTTTTCCCATGAAACAAAAGTTTTTGCCAATTTGAGAGATCTAAGTTTAGCATTATGTATGTTTTAACTTTCACTTTAAACAGTACAAATAAATTAAAGTTAAAATAAAATTTAACCTCATTTTCTGTCCTTAAGCAGTTACATAGTATGATTTCCATAAGAGAAGTCTCCACCGGATTTTATGCAGATCATAAGCCAATTAGCAGGCACTATGAAGTGAACTCCTTGAGGAGAGCAGTTGCCATGTTTTCTCTGACAGTGTCTAGTGGCACAGTAAATGCACAGCTCTCTCTGCATGAATGAATCAATCAATTTGTTAATTAATTAATGGTATTCACATGGAGGAGATCCAGCAGGCACGAGTTATATAATACATTAAAACTGTCAGGATCTGTACAGATTATCTAGTACAACACTCATTTTGCAGCAGAGGAAATGGAAACCCAAATAACTAATTCTTACATGTAGTTAAAAGCATAGCTAGGTTTCTCTATATCCAGGCCAATGTGGAGACTAATTTAGATTGTAATCATGCAGAGATCAAAGATCATTTCTATTAACCTTGCTATATGCCTTATCTAGTGTCATTAAACCTGTTCTAGAGGTCAAAAAAATAAAACTCAGATCCAGTTCAGAAATAAATAGGCTATACTTGGCTCACAGGGGTCACATTTCTTCTGAAATATAAGAATCTCATGGGGTGAAATAATTAATTTATTATTATTATTATTATTATTTTGGTATGGGGAGTGAACCCAGTTACCACTAAGCTATATCTCCAGCTTTTTTTTATTTTTTTATTTTTTTATTTTGAGACAGGGCCTCACTCAGTTGCCTAGGCTGGTCTCAAACTTGTGATCCTCCTGCCTCAGTCTCAAGAGTAGCTGGGATTTCAGGTGTGTGCCACTATGTCCAGCTATTAACAGTGATTTTTGCTTTGCAAAGTTTTCTGTTTATTTATTTATTTATTTATTTATTTATTTTTGTCACTTAAAGCTTTTATCAAACCTACTGAAGGAGACAGGACTAACACAAGATAAATTAGAGAAATAACACAGCCAGGTGTTTTTATATACCTTATTTAATCCTTTCAAGGAGCCAATTTAGGATTTAAAACCACCATTATCTTACTCTGAAAGCTTTTCTTATTTTAAAATAGATATTCCCAAGTTTCAGTCATTTACATTTTTATACGGTTACTTATACTATTAAGTCTTTAACATGTTTTTTTTTGTTGTTGTTGTTGTTGTTGTTTTTTGTTTTTTAAAGAGAGAGAGAGAGAATTTTAATATTTATTTTATTTTAGTTTTCGGCGGACACAACATCTTTGTATGTGGTGCTGAGGATCGAACCCTGGCCGCACGCATGCCAGGCGAGCGCTCTACCGCTTGAGTCACATCCCCAGCCCTTTAACATGTTTCCTTAAACTGATTAACTTTTACATATTCTTTTAGTTGTAGGTGGACACAATACTTTTATTTTTTTTTGTGTTGCTGAGGATCGAACCAGTGCCTCACGCGTGCCATGGAAGCGATCTACCACTGAGCCACATCCCTAGCCCAAACTGATTAACTTTTTTTCAAAAGTGATACTGGGGATTGATTGAATCCAGAAAGTGTTCTGCCACTGAGTTATGTTCCCCAGCCCTCACCCCTTTTTGTATAAAATTTTTGAGACATGGTCTTGATATTTGCCCAGGCTAGCCCCAAACTTGTGATTTTCCTGCCTCAGCCTTCTGAGTAGCCAGGGTTACAGATGTGTCACTTCACCCAGCCTGATCCACTTTTAATTGTGGTGGTGTCAGTCTAAGTTGTACTACCCTTAATGGGTATACCAAATATACATTTTTCCTAATGTGCATTAAAACAAATATTTACTTACTAACATATGTTTGAAGTGTTTATATATTAAATATCTAAAAAAAAAAAAAAAAGTATGGCTTTCTGCTTCCTGGTGTCATATCCTGGTGTCATATCTCAGCCATACTCTTCCGCCATAATGTTCTGCGCCACCTGCGGCCCAGAGCAGCAGTGTCGGTCGTCTGTGGATTGAGAACCCTAAAACTGTAGGCCCTAAATTAACCTTTTCTTCTCTTAAAAAAAAAAAAAGTTCAGAAGTCTTTAGCAGTACATGTCATTACTAAGGAAATGGTCTAATACTGTGATTTTAAATGGCAGTGAAATATAATCAAGTGCCAACCAGCGCTATGGGTAGTCCCACAGGGCTGGGACGAGCTGGTACTGATTCTGGCTGATTTCATTTGATCCTAATGAGACTTTCCTGAAATTGCATTCGAAGTTACAGTCTTGTGTTCAAATTTAACTGCTAGTTCAAGCCTTGCCACTGATCAGTGTGACCTGACACCAGTCTCTTTCCTTATCTGTCAAAGAGCAGAATGGATTAGGAGAACTCTGAAGGCCAACATTTCATGAGCTAAAATAATTTGCATTACTTATTTGTATCCCCAGTGAGCCAGAAGATCCTTGCATGAAGGGAGAGCCCCACACAGGAACTTAGAATGTAAAATCACTATGGTAAGTGTGAATGATTTACATTCCCCATTAAAGATTTTCAAATGACTTATTTAAAAGAGCTTTGTGTGTGTGTGTGTGTGTGTGTGTGTGTGTGTAAACCTAGAGGCACTTTATTATTGAGCCACATCCCCAGCCCTTCTAAATTTTTCTTTTGAGAGAGGGTCTCACTAAGTTATCTAAGGCTTCGCTAAATTGCTGATGCTGACTTTGAACTTGCAATCCTGCTGCCTCAGCTTCCAGAGTCACTGAGATTTCAGGTGTGCACCACCGTGCCTGGCTCCAGTGATTTCTTTAAAGAGGAAAATTAGGTATGTTATTAATAAGACACTCTTAAAAAGAAAAACACTGAAAATCAAGGGCTGGGCTAACATATCAAACAAGAAAATAAAGGTGGGTATTGCAATTAAATCAAACAAGCCAGATGTAAGGCAATAAGTTACAACAAGGAGAAAGATTTTGTTTTGACAGAAGTCTAGCCTACCAAGAAGATGTTATGATAGTTGCGAATATTCATGGACAAAATAAGCGAAGCAAAATTTTGATTATATGTAGAGAATTTGACAAAATCAAAATCAGAATAGAAAAAAATTTCCCTCAGAATTTATTAAATACACAGAACAAAATAATTTAGTAAAGAAAATTTAAATTATGATTACTTAGTAAGCTTGGATCAATAGAAATGTGTAAGATTTTGTGTCTTACAAAAATACATATCTTGTTAAATATATATATTTCAAAAGGTAAAAATTACACTGTCACATTCTCTGACCATAGTAAAATAATACAAGAAATTAAGAAGAAAGGCAATGTTCCCTCCCACCAGATTAAATTACTTGGAAATATATATCATATAGATTTGTCAGAGAGAAAATCAAAACTGAAATAGAGATAATTGAAACATTAATAAACAAAAACTCTCAGTGAAGATGCAGTCAAGGAAAAAATAATAAAGCTAAATGCTTTTATTAATAAACATGAAAGGTTAAATAAATGAAAGAAGGTAGAAAGAACAACAAAATAATATAAAGGAGGAAATAAGAATTAATTAAAGGATAAAAGTAGAATCTAGTCAGGCATGGTGGTACACACCTGTAATTCCAGCAATTGGGGAGACTGAAGCAGGAAGGAGGATTGCATGGCTTAGGCCAACCTCAGCAACTGAGGCCCTGTGGCAAAAAAAAAAAAAAAAAAATTAAGTCCTTGGGAAGTGGCTCCATGGTAAATTGCCTCTGTGTAGTCACTAGTACTGAAAAAAAAAAGTGGGTTCACCCACACACATATATACACACCTTTATGTGAATAATATGATTATGCAGATAAAATGAGTAATTTAATTGAAAAATCCAAATAGATCAATTCCAATAGACAAATGGAAAAGTCTGCTCAAAGCCCTGCTTACCTTCATTCTCAACATAACACCAGTCCAATGTTTTAACAGGTGAATGTGACCTGTCTCTGGGAGCAGAGCAGAGAGTTTCTTTTGTGTTTTAATTGTTCTAAAGGATGTGTGGGGAGAAGGGGAGGAGAGTTTATTTTATGAGTTTAGAAACTCCTTAAAAAAAAAAAGAAGAAAGAAAAGAAAGAAACTCCTGATGCCAAAACCAACAGAACATCACAAAACAGAAGATTCACAAGGCTGATGTCACTTAATATTGGGTTGGTGATGTAGGTGGGTACGTTGGTACAAATTTCTGGAGGGATGTCTATGATGCAATTTTTGTTTTGTTTGTTGGTGTCATTTTTTCCTTTCTTTTTCTTTTTTCTTTCTTTCTTCCTTTTTTTTTTTTGGTACTGGGATTAGAACCACCAGGGACTCTACCACTGAGCTATATACCTAGCCCTTTTAATTTTTTTATTTCCAGACAGGGTCTCTTCAAATTTCCCAGTTTGACCTAGAATTTGCTATTTTCCTTACCTCAGCCTCCTGAGTAGCTGGGATTTCAAATGTGTGCCATCACACTCAACAATTTTTGGAGTGTTCCTATTTAACCTAAAATTCAATTTTAAGGATTCTGTCCCAAGAAAACAATAGAATATGTGTGCAAAATCATAGAAGAATTTAAAGGTTCCCTACGATGTGGTTTGTAATAGAGGAAAAAAATGGAGATAACCCTAGTATCCATCAACTGGGAATGTTAAGATAAATTATGTTACAATTCTTATTACACATATATACCACAATTTTTCATCTCTGTATATAAAGTATGTTGACAACCAATTCGTGTCTTCATACATGTACTTTGGATAATGATGTCTTATCACATTCCACATGCATTCTGCTATCATTTTTTTTAATCAAAAAAAAAAAGAAAGAAAGAAGGGTAAGGGGTGAGGAAGAATAGAAATACATAAGATTAGATAAAGGGGAATAAAGGGAAGGAATGGGGAATTGGAATAGGAAAGAAAGAATGAATCAGACATAGTTTCCTGTGTGTATATATAAATACATGATCAATGTAATCATAAATCCTATACAACCAAAAGAATGGGAAGTTATACTACATATATGTATAATATGTGAAAATATATTCTATTGTCATATATAACCAATAAGAACAAATAAAAAGTAAAATAAAAAGTTTTTAAAAAGATAAATTATGTTGATTATAATGAAAGATTATGAAAATATCAAGAGGGATATATATTTTTTGAAGTATTAGGATATATAAAATATTGACATTTAAAAGATCTACTATTTATTGTTATATAGGAGATTATAGAATAGAATATGCAGCATGTACCTGTTAAGCTTATGTGTGTGTTTATACATTTGAAAGTCAAAACAAATTGATAAGAGACATTATTCCTAAAAATAAATAAATAAATAAATAAATAAATAAATGCAATGAAGAGAGAGGGGGAGATATACACACATGTATATATAAATAGAGAGGGGGTTATCTTTGGGGTTTGTGAGGTTAGCTGGCAGAAAGCACTTGATATAATTCTGTGTGATTTGAATTTTAACTGAAGAAACAGGAGCATAAAAGGTAAATATCAGATTAGATTATCAGTTTTGCAGACATATGAGTAGGTGGGTGGTGGGTAGATACAAAAATTAATAAATGGTTACCTAGAAGAGTAAATAAATAAAGCTATTAAAGTTTTCCTCTCTTCTGCTCTTACTCATTAAGATCAACAGAATTTTAGATTTTACTCATTTCCATATTACCAATATTGCTGGCTTTCTCTCTTCCTTTCATTAATTCCTCTTCTTAGGGATACAGAAAGGAAGAGGAACTAGCTCATCTGATGTCTCATTTCTGAGTCATGGTCCTCAAAGTCTTCCTGAATTTTTTTTCCTGTTTCTTCAGTTTTTCCAGTGGTTCTTAAGTTATTAAATACCCCACAATATATTCTTTTTGCTTATGCCAGTTAGAATGGATTCTAATTCTGATGACAAAGCCCTGGATAATTTAAGGAGTTGTTAATAACCACTACAAAAACACTGGTTCACAAAGTTGGCTTCTTTTGCAGTTATTTTTAAGAATTATCTCAGTCAAAGCTAAAAAAAACAAAATTGGCTTATTTTACTTCATTTGAAATTCATTAAAACTGAAAAATAGGGGCTGGGGATGTGGCTCAAGCGGTAGCACGCTCACCTGGCATGTGCAGGGCGCTGGGTTCAATCCTCAACACCACATAAAAAATAAAAAAATAAAGATATTGTGTCCACCTAAAAAAAAAAAAACTAAAACAAACAAACAAAAAAACCTAAAAATATTGGATGAAAATGGTTGATTATTGAGATTATGAGTAATATAATGTGTAATATAATATAGTGTAATATAATGTGTGTACACAATGAAATTCTGAAAATAATGATTAAAAACAACAATCTTTCCTTGTTGAAGAGTTTTCACTCCGTTTTTTTGGTAGAAACAGTAAAAGAGATTGGTGATGCAGAGACTCTTGGAAGTATGTAAAGGAACACAGATATGTGACCTCAAAGATGGCCATGTTCTAATTCCTGGAACCTGCAAATATGTTCCTGTTAATGACAAGGGGGAAATAAAGGTAGTGGATGGAATCATTAGCTCTCAACTAATGGTAATGAGATTTTCCTACATTATCTGGGGGGGCTGAATGTAATCACAGAGTCCTTGTGTGGAAGGGAGAAGCAGGAGGGTGAATGTCAGAGGAGTGTAATATGAAAAAGACTCAACCCATCATTACTGGATTACTAAAGATGGAAGGAACTAGAACCAAGGAATGTGGCACCTGTAGAAGCTGAAAAGGAGCAGGAAACTGATTCTCTGTTAAAATTTCTAGAAGGAATAAAACCTTCTGGAGGCCCTGCCAAAACCTTCATACCTAGCCCAGGGAGACCATTTTCAGATTTATTTTTTGTCTCCTGTCCTTTGGTGCTGGAGCATTGGACCCAGGGGCTCTCTACCACTGGGTCTCTAATTTGCTGAAGTTGGCCTTGAACTTGGAACCAGCTTCATTTTCAGACAGAGCAGATTGATTATGAAACTGGTCCTGCAGGCACTAGGCAGTCACTCCTCCAGCCTATAAAGAATGAGGGCCTAAGAGTCTGGAGCTCTTGGAAAGCCACAAAAGGGTTAGGGGTGGTCTCACCTCTCTCCCTGGGAAGGAACAGGGAGTGCACGCCCTCATTGCCAGCCAGTGAGAGGGACTTTCAGAGACTTCCTCTGAGCAGCTGGGGTTTGGCAACTAGTGTCTGCTTTTGCCAAAACAAGTCTATAAGTAAGAGATCACGCCTGGAGCAAAGTTGCACAACAGGAAAAAAAAAAAAAATGGCAGGCAGTCCAAGCCGTTTGACTTTTCCTTGGGGACAGCAGGACTGAGGAGATAGCAAGCCTGGATCTCTCTCTCTCTCTCTCGGTACTGGGGATTAAACTCAGGGGCACTCAACCACTGAGCCATATCCCCAGTCCATTTTTTAAAATTCATTTTAAAATATTGTTTAGTTGTCAATGGACCTCTATTTATTTATTTGTATGCAGTGCTGATAATCGAACTCAGTGCTTCACACATGCTAGGCAAATGCTCTACCACTGAGCAACAACTCCAGCCCTCCCAGCCCTTTTTTATTTTTGGATTTTATTTAGAGAGGTCTCACTGAGTTGCTCAGTGCCTGGATTTTGCTGAGGCTGGCTTTGAACTTGATCCTCCTGTTTCAGCCTCCTGAGACAGGCCTGTTGTCAACATGCCTGGCTCCCCTGGGCTCATTTTATAGAATTGCACAAGAGGTCTCTTCAGTGGGAGGGCAAAGGGACCAAAGGAGAGGAATAGAGTAAGGGAGATGGCTACAAACTATCTGAGGGAGACCTGGGAGCCAGAGGAGAGGCAGTATCCTCAACCAAGGATCTCACAAAGAGTACCTTCCAGAGGGAGCCTGTCAGTGCCTGGCAGGGAAGACCACACCCTTCCTCCAGTCCAGGTGCTCAGCACCCAACCTAGACGGATCAGAGCCAAGGAAGAGGGGAATTGGCAACCACTGACCCTATGACCCTGCTGCTTCATGCTTGCTGCAGTTTGGCCTGAAGGAGGACAGACCCTTTCAACTGAAGTTAGGACTAGGTTCCATTTATTGAAGTAAGACAGTCCATCTAGCTAAAGGGCCAACCAGCTTTGAGGTCTGCCTGAGATTTCATTCAGGGATGGGAAAAGGTGAATCTCCACAGTGGGGTTGAAGTAAATGTGGGAAAAAAGAAAAGAGTTGTTTTATTATTACACTTGGGCCCACCCACTTTGTTCAGTAAAAAAGTAACAAATACAAAAAATATTTTTTAAAAAAGTATTGAACCATACTGGATTCTTACATAAGTGAAATGACTTAGTAGATATAAAGTGTCTTAGCATGATGTTTGGCATATAATAAGTGCTCATAGAAATATTATTAACATCATTTCTACTGTTTCCTAATCTGGCTTTTTTCACTTAACAATGTATCTTATCCCATGCTATGGCACATACCTCCAGTCTCAGCTGAGGATTTTAAGTTGGAGACCATCCTCAACAACTTAGCAAGGCCCTGTCTCAAAAACAAAACAAAACAAAAACAAAAACAAAAAAACAAAACTGGGGATGTAACTCAGTGGTAAAACACCCCGAGTTTAATCCCCAACACCAAAATAAACAAACAAATGAAACCAATGTATCTTAAATACATTTTCATGTCAATAAATAAATACAACTATGGTACATCACTAGACTGCGAGTGCTGCATAATTTTACTTGCTATTATATCATCAGTAAACAGTTGTTTGTAAGGGTAAAAGAAATTGAAGTTAAAGTGTAAAAGTTAAAGGGTAAAAGACCGGGTATTGTAAAGTTTCTAAGCTGCAAGGTCTGAGTTAAAATGTAAAGGATTAGGTATTGTTAGGTTTCTATGCTACCTGCAAAACCTGAAATCCCTGTAGCTGTTAGGACAATACTGGAACTGCCCAGTAAATATTCCCACTGACTCTCTGGTTGTCTAATAACCTGGGACTCTGTGTAACTTGTCACGTAGTCATTTAGGCCCTAAAACCAATCAGTTTGAATGTGTACCCCACTTAGGAGTGACCAATCACCCCCGTCCTACCTGTTCCCACCAATGAATGAACTAATCATGTTTAGGAGTTGTTGTTCAATTTTCCCGCGCCTCATGATGATTTGTTCTGATGTATACAAAGCCCCCCGCCCTCCCCAAAAAGTGTACTTAAGCACTGCTTGACCTCTGCTCTGGGCTCTGGGCTGCCCTCCCTTCTTGAGCGAGCCTGCCTGGAGCCTCAGCGCGCTGAATTGGATCCTCAATAAACTCCCTCCTGCTTATTACATGAAGCCAGTCTCTTGTGGTCTCTTCCTCCGACGCTTCGCCGGACCCTTACAGTTAAGTGAATTTAACAGTGGAGGCAATGTGTTATATGGCACGTACCATATTTATTGATTGATCTTCTATTATTGATTAGAAACATTAGAAACAACAACACCTAGGTGCTTTCCAGTCTTTCATGAGTATAAACAAGCCTCTAACAAACATTCTTAGTTTTTCATCTCTGTGTACTGTAGATCCTTAATTATTTTCTTGGTATAAATTCTTAGGACAGAATTGCTAGGTCAAAGGGCATGGTGGTTTTACTGAAACTTTGAAAATTGCTGTCAAGTTGCCCTCTGGAGAGATTTTGAGGCTAAGCAAGAAATAAACATTTCCAAATACAGAGATTATTTTTTATTATCTTTCCCTAATGCTGGATACTTCCCAATTCCAAAAGTTTGGCATGGCTTTATCCCAAGAAGGAATTCTGCAAGGTTGAAAATAAAATGTTTTCTAAGACATAGTTGACTGGATGAAAAGGAAGGGAAAACAGCATTCAGCAATAGAAGCAGCTGTGAGTAACTTCTTAGTTCAAGAAAACTCAGCCCAGAAGACAACAGATTCCCCCCTAGGCATCACAGAAAATTGCTAAGCAATATGACCATAGTGAGTATCTCCTAGGTACGGCACTGTGCTGGCTGTCAGAGTGGAATTCCTCCACACTGCACTGACCAGAGTGCAGTGGCCTGTCTCTCCCCCATGCCCAGAAACTGTCAACTCTCCAAGGAAGAAAGCTTCATTTCTCCTTGCATCTTTGGTACACAGCAGGAGAAACATAATAGGTGAAATTCATGTTTGTGGAACTAAACAGAACTCCTCTAAGAGAACTCCAGAAGGTTTGGCATAAATTCTGGAAACACACACTCATATACATTTGAATGACTCATGTCAAAGGTAGGAAGCTGCTGGGTGTGGTGGTGCACGTGCGTAATCTCAGCAGCTCTGGAAACTGATGCGGGAGGATCACAAGTTTAAAGCCAGCCTCAGCAACTTGGTGAGGCCCTAAGCAAACTTAATGAGATCTGTCTCAAAAATGAAAAATTAAAAGGGCTGGGGATGTGGCTCAGTGGTTAAGTATCCCTGGTTCAATCCCTGCTAAAACACACACACACACACACACACACACAAAAGGAACTGATAAAAGTTCAATAAAAGATATGTATATGTATGTATGATATATGTAGATGATAGAGATGTAGAAATGAATATATATTACTGCACTGTCTCATTAGAGTAGCTAATAGCTATATATGGATGTTGAATTATGACTAGTATGAGTTGAGACATCCTGTAAAATATGTAAAAATACATCCCTAAGTTCAATCCTGGGCACCAAAGGAGGAGGAGGAGGAGGAGGGGAAGTAGTTGAAGTTGTTAAATCACTGTCATCTTGATTTCTTCAGCTAGAGAGTCAAGCAGTTTTGGGGTTTGGATTCCCTCAAACTAACATGTATCTGGTGTCCCCAGATTTGTTTGGTACCAGAATCTAGTCACACCAGATCATTGTGATGAGGCTTCCCTCTGCTTGCTTGCTTGCTTTCTTTTTGGTACTGGGGATTTAACCTAGAGGTGCTTTTCCACTGAGCCACATCCCCAGCCCTTTTATTATGTTTTATTTTGAAACAGGCTCTCGATAAGTTGCTGAGGCTGGCTTTGAACTTGCAATCCTCCTGCCTCAGCTTCTGGAGCTGCTGGAATTACAGGCAAGCGCCACTGCCTGCTTCCCTCTGCTTTCTTGCCTGGAGCAGCAGCCAAAAATGGAACCCTCAAACATTGAGCCAAGGCAGCCAAGGTGCACACAAGGTCCTCTCTTAGGACCTGTGTGTTGAATCTGCATTTTGGGCTGTGACAGGATCCCTGGACATTGCGGTGGGTGGAACAATGTGGTAAAAGTGGCTGATTTCCAATCCCATCACTCCTTCTTCTTCACTGCAGAACTCAATATTATTAGAGACTACAATATATCTAACTAAAAGATACTTTCCAGGTCTACCCTGAGGACAAGGATAGCTAATGGGATATGCAGAGTTGTAAGGCGGGACTTCCATAGGTTCTGTTAAAGGAGGGTTAATCATCTACTCCGTGGCTTTGCTCTTCCTGCTTTCCTTTGTTTTCTTCTTCCTACCTAGATCACAAACACAATGACTGGAGCTTCAGCAATCCTTCTGTGATCACTAACTTGAGGATGGAAATCAATGCTAGGAATGTTGGAAAAGATAAGGTAGAAAACTTGGACAATCCATCCCAAGACCTACTCCCAGATTTATTTAATTTGAGAGAAAAACAAACCCTTATCTTATTTAAGCTATTGTCACTTGGAAACTCTATTTGTAGTGGCCAAAGCTAACAGCTGACCGAATGGCTTTCCATGGGGTAAAAGGCAGAGTACTAAGGACATTTTGACATTTTCTTGGGGGAAAGGTTATAATTTTTTTTTTCTGTAGCAAAATGAATGAGAATACTACCTATATTTAGTAGAAAGAACATAGGACATCCTGTCCCGATGTTCCTATAGATTTAAAACAATGACAGCAAAATATTTATAAATAACTACGCCTTCAACATAATTATATTTATATGTAGCCAACTCTCTGTCTCTCTTTCTTTCTTTTTGCACAACATTATACATACCTAATTTTCCAGGAATTTTTCCACATAAAACAAATTCTGTATTTTACTTTTTGGAACTTTATTAGGATTTGTTTACCATTTCTAAAGATGCATCACCCATCAGTAATACCAGTTGCATCCAATATAACACTCTTGTTTAATCTGTGTATAGTCCCATTCATGAGGAACGTATGAATAAGTACAGCATTTGACACCTTCATTGTGTCTTTTAGTGTAATTGGCCCCGGCATTTCCATACTGAAATGCATTTTACTTTATTGTAAGTTACCTTTTCTTTATATCTTTCCAAGCAAGGCATTTTACCGATTCTATTCTGTGTGTGTGTGTGGTGTTAGGGATGAAACCCAGGGCCTTGCATGCCAGACAAACGCTCTACCACTGAGCTACATCTTTAGCCTACTGATTTTATTTTTGAGGGGTGTGTGTAGGTTATATTACCTGTAAATTTCATCTCAGGATCATTTCTGCTCTCTAGATTTATGGGATGGGGACATTGGTCTTGATGGGACAGGTGAATACACATTCAGCCCGTGTCCACCTTCTTTTTCTTGGTCTGTGAGGCAGAAAGGATTGAGTGTTTGGGGGTCTGTATTTCAGAGCAAAACAAGCATGATTTTTACATTTGTCTGTGTCAAACCCAGATTTGGACATAGACACAGAAGATGCCTCGAATGTTATTTGAGAGCTAATTCTTTCTGAGAGTTAGTGCTAATCCAGGATCTATCACTAATTCTCCCGCGTGTTTGTTGATCAGGGGACACAGATCAGGACAGAACTCTGTCGACAGAGGGGAAGCAGGGCCAAGACACAGCTCTGGAACTCCAGGGACTCTCAGGGGGAAGGAGGGGGCGAGGGAGAAACTGCACTGGCCATCTGGGGGTAGGGAAGGAGTGCCAAGGGAAACAGCATGCCCGGGGCCACCGGAGGACCTACAGCCACCATTGCCAACCTCACCCTTCGTCTTGGTCAACCCACTGGAGGGACTGAATTAACCACATCTCGCTCTCCTTAATTGGAGCAGATAATTGGTGAGCTGGCTCTGTGCACAGGAAATGTGTTCAGATGGATTTGGCGAAGTGGAACAGGAAGAATGGGGACCACCTGACTTCATTTGGTGCCAAGGAGGGCAACACAAAGCGGCAGTGTCTCCTGTGGAGCCTGGCCTGGGCAGAGCAGGGGCATGAAGAGCTCTGTGCAAGCCCACCGACCAGTACCCCTCAGGAACCTCGGTGTGCAGGATGAGAAAGATGGCTGGAACAGATGACGATAGCCTGGAGCCCTAGGGCTGGGCTCTGTGGTGAAGCTGCTTCCTTATCTGGGGCATGAAATTTAACCTCTCCTTGTCCATTTGTTCATTTGTAAAATGATTTAGGAAAAAGCCCAAAAAACCCCGTTCATTATTATTTATTTATTTTTGCAGGACTGGGGCTTGAGCCCAGGGATGCTGCCACTGAGCTACATTCCAGTCCTTTTGATTTTTTATTTTGAAACACAGCCTCACTGAGTTGCTGAGGCTGGCCTCAAACTGGTTATCCTCATGCTTCAGTCTCTGGAGTAGCTAGGATTACAGGCGTGCGCCACCCCATCCCACGAAATGTTACAATCTTGTTACTCCATTGCATCCAATCCACAAATGTGTTGCTTGAATGCCTCCTCCGTGGATACAGCCATGCCAGGGTTTATGCCCTGCTTGGACTCCTAGAGGAGGAAGGGGGATGAAACAAGCAAATACAAACAATAAACATCCCTGCAGGGCTGCTGACATCTCCACCTTCTCCCCAGATTAAGCTCCAGCACTTTCTCTTCGGGTTGAGAAACATGGTCAAACCTCCTACCCCAGCTCTTTGCCCAACTTTTTTCAGAGGAACCCCGGGGGAGGGACTGTTCAGAGGTGGCCATTGCCAAGACAACAGAAATCAAATACCAGCAGGGCTGTCACAATTTCTGAGGATGTGGTGAGGGAAGTGTTTGCCTGATGACCAACTGCATGATGGTCAGAGGCGCTTTTCCAGCTCTTTTTTGGAAACTTCATACTTGGAAAACCCTTTGTTGTGAACTATGATCAGATCCAGGAAGGAAGCAAGGGTCAGTCAGCAATGCCTCTCCCACAGCAATTCATATGCGCGTGCGTGTGTGCTCACACACCAGCTATGGAAGAGCATCTCCTTTGAAAGCTTCATCCTCCTGATGGTGTTTCCTGGGGATCACCACCTGACCTGCAAGGAGCCCTGGCCCCAGCTCTCATCTCCATGTAGAATGGAGACAGCTGTACTCCTGTGTGACTTTCTCTCTGCAATGAGAGGAAAACAAAAGGAGTCAAAAGGTTGAGCTTATGTGACCCTGGGCAAGTCTCTTTACTCCCTGAGCATTGCCATAGCAATACAGACATTTTGTAAATTGTGCTCTTAAGGGAAAGTTGATGACAAATTACCATAACACATTGAATACATGTTTGTAACTGAAATTATTATTTTTATTATTTTGCTTTTAGCTCGAGATTTATTCTTCATGATCCAGCAGTTATTCAAAGGAGCATTTTCCCTTTAGTAAAATCCTTTGGCTTAGAGCTATCCATCTAGTAATATTACCACTCATTACAAATGTTTCAATGCAGAAATGTATTTTTTATTAAGCTTGTTCATCATGAATAGCTTAGTCTAAATTACAGACCCTATAATCTCATAAAAGCTAAGTGGAATAAATTTGTGGAATTTAGTTTGCAAATAAATAAGCTGTAAAAATCATCAAATTTCTCCAAAGATAAAATGAATCAGGGAGCCACATGTCCTTCTTATGACTAGCTTGTAGCTGATTTATTAATCAGCAATTCCCGAATTACATTCCATGCTGTGCTGTCGAGAAACTTCAATAAGAATATCATGTTTTTTGGTGCCCAGTAGGCATCTAATAAGTGACAGTTATTATTAATAAGTTTATGCCCTCAAAACTAGAAACACCTGTAGAGACACACATCTATGCACACACACACACGCATATGCACACTTCTGGCCATTTTTACAGAAATCCCAACTATGGCAGAGATGGATGGAGACTCGATTTAGAGACTAAGCATGAAAGCTGGATGTGAATTTTTTTGTTGTTGGAGTTTGAGTCATTTGAGTACAGTATATGTGAGCCCAGCACTTGCTAGGTCAGCCCCTAAACTCACAGTCAGCCTACCTGGGGAAATAAAAACTCAAGTATGAAAAACAACTGCATTTGAGTAAGTAATAACTGTCCACTGTGGTGGTGTAGGAGGGTTTTGGACTTTATGGTGCCTCAAGAAAAGTCCTCCATGGATCTGTGTGTAGAAAGAGATCATTCATCCTCCCAGCCTCAGAGGATAAGAGAAGGCATTCCTGAGCAGCAAGTGATTTGAAGGACAGAAAAGGTCAATTTCCTGTAGGGAAGGTACAGGGGGTGGGGGGACAAGGGTTTTATGGTGCCTGTGGTCCTGGTGCTGTTATCTTTGGATGCTGTCATGTCTTTGTCTTCCACTCTGATGGGGCTCTTGCTCTCTCCCCTGGATGACACCACAGCCACCTCACTGGTCTCCCAGCCTCCTGTTTCTCCAGTTATTTTTTAATAGTGTGAATATAATTGCTTACTTCTCAGCTAAAGCTCCATCAGTGGTTCTGCCTGGCCTGCAGCCAAGACCTGGCTCCTGTTCTCCATCCCTGTCTGCTGCTTCTGATTACAGGTTCACCAGCCCCTGGCCCTTGTTTCTTTTCCTCAACTACAGTATGTGCTTTCAAGGGTGGCTTTTCACATGTGGAATGCCTTTCTTCTCATTTTTCCCCAAACTTCCAGTTGATCTTGAAGCCACAGTGAATTGTACTTTCTCTTCAGTCTGCCAAGAAATCCGGGTAGGTTTCTACAGATTTGGGTCGGAACATACCCCCAAATCTGCCTGCAACCCACTGCCTCCACTATTGGTAACCCCTTGGGCTATTGCTAGTCCTCTCGCCCTGGGATTACCGCAAGAGCTTCTTAAATGACCCCTGCTTCTGCCCTTGCTCTCCTGGAGCCCCAGGGGTTACTCTCCACGCAGCAGCCAGAGGGGCCTTAGAGCACAATTCAGATCATGTCAATTCTGCTCAAAACCCTCCAAAGCAGTGGTGAGCTGGAGTGAAGCCAGTCCTGCACTGCACCCCCTTCCCTAATCTGTGTGTGGTGATGTCATACTGATAGTTTGAAATAGGCCAAGGCAGTAAGATTTACACCACAGAGATTGGTAAATGCTATAAACCAGGATCACTCCCCCGCCTCCCCCCCCCAACCCCCCATATTGCTGGGAATTGAATCTAGGGACACTCTACCATTGAGCTGTATCACCAGCTCTTTTTATTTTTTATTTTGAGACAGGGTTTCACTAAGTTGCCAGGTTGGTCTCAGATCCTCCTGCCTCAGCCTCCTGAGTCGCTGGGATCACAGGAGTACACCATCATGCAAGGTTTGTCACTGAAAGTTTTTACAATCTACTTTTTTTTTTTGAGACCCAGTTTACCAGCCCCCCTGCTCCAATGGTGGCCCATTTTGCTCACAGTAAATGCCCACATCTTTATGATCTGTCTGCTATACTCCGACCTCATCTCCCCTTTGCTTTCCAGCCTCAATGGCTTCCTCTCTTTTCCCTAAATATGTGGGCACCCTCTGTTTTAGGGATATTTGCCCTGTTGTTCCCTGTGCCTGGAGCATGTCTGCCAGATACTCACACCCCACGCTCTACCTATTCCTCCTATAAGTCCTCCTTCAAATGTCAATTCTCAATGAGGCTTATATGACGGCCCTTCCATACATTCTACCCCCTCCCAACTCCTGACCACTTGCCCTGTTCGATTTCCCCTGTAGCACTCTAACCTGCTGTAGAATATATTTATTGCATTTATTACTAATGCTTTGTGCCCTCACTAGAATACCGTCTTCTTGAAGGTAGGGATTTCTTCGTGCCCATGTCTCAGGGTCCAGCCCTGGCACACCCACTGGCTGGCAGAATCTTCCAATGCCCACCTCCTCTGTAAACCTTCCTTAAACTTTGCATCTTCCTCTTCTCCATCCACACTGTGTCCAGAGTCTTGTTCCTCCGAGTTAGCACAGAGTCCTCTCTGTACATGGAGCTGAAGTATCACAATGGTTTGCGACCCCTTCCCCATGGCTGGGTGTGAGTTCTTCAAAGGTATGTCCAACACCCATCCTCGGGCCTGGCACACACCCCACCTCCCTGGTGTCTGTCAAATGAACACATGCATGTATAAAGAACAGTAACCAGAATTTAATTCTCAAATTGATTCTTTTTCCCATCTGGAGGCCTCTCTGGTGATGGCTCTGGTAGAAGAACTGAGGCAGGGAGGGATTGAGAGTTTCTTGAAGAGAACAACAGTAAGAGTGTGGAAGCAGCTTTGTAAAAGCTGGTTACTATTTATTTCTGTTACACTCCTCCAACTTTCTCTCCACACCCTCACTGCTGCCTTCCACAAGTCCCCATTTCCCTCCTTCCCAGAGTCAGTTTTACACATGGAGAGAAGACAGTGACCTCTGTCGTGTGATGTGAAGAGCTTCTGGAGGATTCCTTGTTCTCAAATACTCCCTTCACCCTGGGCCATTTTATTACAAAGTGAAGTGTTTTCAGATTTTCAAAAGGATTTTTTTTTGGGGGGGTGGGGCTGGTAACTGGGGATTGAACTCAGGGGCACTCACCCCTGAGCCACATCCCCAGCCCTATTTTGTATTTTATTTAGAGACAGGGTCTCACTGAGCCGCTTAGTGCTCACTTTTGCTGAGGCTGGCTTTGAACTCTCGATCCTCCTTCCTCAGCCTCCTGAGCCACTGAAATTACAGGCG
This sequence comes from Marmota marmota marmota, assembly GCF_001458135.2. NCBI lineage: Eukaryota > Metazoa > Chordata > Mammalia > Rodentia > Sciuridae > Marmota > Marmota marmota. The sequence goes on along the minus strand of NW_025999977.1, from coordinate 22,075,893 downwards.
TGCCACTGTGCCTGGCGCCTCAAAAGTTTTTATGGAAATAGTTTCTATGCCACTTAGAGTCTAGCGAGGGAGTCAGAAACAAAGGTAAAAACTTTGGAGAAGTATCTCAGGGTCCCTGAAGAATACTGATAGGACTTCCTGAGCTGGGAATGAGGAGAGTGTGGGTGTGGAGGGTTTCAGATGGAGCTAACATCTTATTGGTGAGCACAGGGCATCCCAGGACTGGAGACCTTGTGACTGGATTGCAAGGAACATGGGGCACAGTGTCAGGAAGGGGCTCATGGCACAGACATTGTAAGCTGTCACAAAATCCCCTCAGAAGGGTTTTCTAGAGCAGGAGTCGCAGGATCAAACTGCAGTTGAGAGAGATCCTTCATTCCTCATCCTCTCGGGTCTTCTAAAGGGTTCACTCATGGAGTGGGAACATGGCATGGAACACAGGGGGCGCTCCGCATGTGGCCAGAAGGAACAGGAGGGCCCAGGAACAGTGCTGGAGAATCAGTTCTGGGGCCTGAGGAGCACGCGGCAGCATTCAGCAGTCCCTTAGGACTTTTAATATCTGTCCCACCCCCCTCCTCTGTCCCTAATGGCCAACTGCACTCCTGCCCGCCCAGTGCACCCAGGACAAAGAAGGAACTGCGCCCTGCAGAGAAGTGACTTGCCGCCTTTCCCAGCCATCAAGAGAGGAAGAAAGAGGCCACACCCTTACTGAGCCTCAAGGGAGTACAGGATGTCCCAACACGTCCTGTAGAACGACTTAGTAATTTTCCAGTTACTAATTTGCCTTACCTGTTCTGTTCAAACAGGCTAATTGTTTCTTTAAAAAAGACTCAGGTGTAGTGGGATGAGGTCATCAGAGACGTGCCTAAACAATTACAGCCCCTGGTCGCGGGCATGCCAAAAAGATTGGTAACCAGTTACTCCTCCGGTTGTAGTGCTGGTTCTCTCGCTCCTCAGTCCTCCGCGGAGCAAGTTCAGGGAGGGCGCGCCCCCTGGTGGCAGCGAGAGATTAAAGCAGGCAGAAAGAACCGTTCTGGGGAGCGCCAGAATGGAGAGTATAAAGAACTCTCTCAGAGGTTATTTCTCAACTATTTTGTTGACTGAAATATGAAATAAAATTGATTAGTATAAGACACCCTTAATTTTGGTCTTGGTATGTGTCAATTTTAGTAAAAAGAAACAATCAGGGCTGGAGTTGTGGCTCAGTGGTACAGCGCTTGCCTGGCATGTGTGAAGCTCTGGGTTCAATCCTCAGCACCACATATAAATAAATAAAATAAAAGATCCATTGACAAACATATATATATATATATATATATA
>NW_025999977.1:22060785-22073613 GCF_001458135.2 Marmota marmota marmota | reverse complement strand
ATATATATATATATATATATATATATATATATATATATATATCAAACAGCCAAAGACTTAGAAAAACCAACAAGGCAAGTGGGGTCTCTGGTATCTTAAGAGAATGTTAACTTTGACATTGTGAGTATTATATTCTCTCTTTATCTACCTAAACCAGTTAATTTTTTATTATGAACATTTTCATAAAACAGAACCAAAAGGACTATTACCCACTCTCCCCACCCCCCATAGCACCACCACTCAGGTTCTGGAGTATCAAGATTTTCTCACTTGCTGTCTTTGTTTCCCCCTGTTAAGTATTGTCATCTGAGCATCATGTCCCTTTACCCTAAATGCTGCAGTATGCATTTGTTAAAACTGTGGATTTTCTTATAGAGTCACATGCCATTATCATATTAAAAGACACATAATTACTTAGCGCCATCTGAATGCCTATACAGTCTGCATTTAGGTTTTCTTGAAAACTTTTTTGCAGTTGTTTGTGGATCCTAGAAGTCCACACATTGTGTTTTGTTATGTCTCTTAAGTGTGTCTCTCTTTTCCCTCCCTCCTTCTCAATTGAGATATCCTTACATACAGTGAATTAAGCATGCAGTGGGATGGATTTTGATAACACACCCTTACAAAGATAGAGAACATGTATTTCTACCACCTCAGAAAGTCCACCTGCACTTTTGAGTCAATACTGTTCTGATGTTTCTCACCATGGGTGAGTTTTGCCCAACCAGAATGTCATATAAAATGGAAACTTACAGTGTGCACTTTTTTTGTATGTATGGCTTCCTACGCTTACCATAATGTTCATGAGTTCACCTGTTCTCTTTTATTGCTGAGTTGTATTCCAGTTTGCTTGTGCATACTTTTGTTGCTGACTGGATTGTTTCCAATTGGGGCCATTATGAATAAAGCTGCTGTGAAAATTTTTGTGTGGATATATTTTTATTTCACTAGGTTAAAATCCCTCCCCACACCCAGTAGAACAAACCGGTCATAGTGTATGTGTATTTTAATATTGTAAGAAAATCTTAAGTCTCTTCTCATCTAATGCACTCCTTACTCTTCTACTTTTTCAGCTGTCCAATAGCCTGACATTCTGCAAATATCTGTCAGCTTTCTTGTGATGTCATTCAACTTGTTCCTCTAGTCTGTTTTTTATTTTTTAATTTTTTTTTAATAAACTGCAAGGTGGGTATAAACGCTGAATGAGACCCAAGTGAAGCACTTTGGCAAGTATGATTCAAAAATAGTGCTATGTAGTGTTTCTTGCATCTTATCAGAAAGCACGTTGGTGACATGATCTCCCTGCTCTTCCCCAGTTAAGACAGTGCAGTGACATGGGCTTATAATCACAATCAGCGAATGGGTAGGCTGAGGCAGGAAGAGGTCAGCCTGTTTCAAAATAAATAAATAAATAAACAAACAAATAAATAATAAAATGATTAAAAAGGACTGGGGATGTAGCTCAGCAGTAAAATGCCCCTGGGATCAATTCCGAGTACCCAAACAAACAAACAATCCCCCCACCAAAGAAAACAAAGACTTTAAGACTTACCAAAAGGTACATGGAGTAGCACCTAATTCTCCCTTCATTCATCTAACAGTTTCGTATGACCTTTGCCTTGGATCTATTGTACTGCTAGAAATTACAAAAAGGTGGTTTTAAAAAATCCTATCATCCCCTCTGTTTCTATAAAAACATCTCCTTTATCAATTAATTCTCATTGTCATATAGAAAAGGCAGAAAAATACCTGTCTTTGATTGCTAATGAAAATTTTAAGTTGTTTTGGTGATTGCTGGAAATTTTATAAAAAGCTAAGACAAAAAAACCTCTCACAATATTGTATTATTCGAAATGTGAATAACTCCCACACCTTGCTCTAGGAAAAAGACACCTAATAAAGAACAGCTACTGATACATCAGTGGACTTGGATTGAGTGAGGGCTATAGCAATAATTACAACTATAGTAAGTGATAATATTTGAGAAATATTTTCTATTGATTGAAATTAAGAATTAAATTGAAATAATTTTCATTATAACAGTTATATAGAAAATAGAAGTGCTAGACATTGTACGATCCAAAAGGCCTTCCATCTGGTTAGGTCTAACTTTTCCCCTTGAGAAAACCCTGGATTCATTTCTTCAGTTAACAGTCATTGAACACTCAATGTTTTGGGAGAAAAAAAGATGAATTAGACCCAGACTCGGCAAGGCCCCCAGGGCTGAGTGGATGAATTTCATCTCAGTGGTTCCTGAGAATTGCTTTGCACAGATGTTTATGGTTTTCGTTGTGGGATATACAAAGAACATTCTGAAGTTATTAGCAACACCCCAAGGTTGTATATCACCTGTCCTATACACATGTGACAAATGTATAACCAGTTCTGTGATGGGGGTATAGACCAGGGCCTAATTTGCAGCATTTTCCTATTTCCATGGTGCAAATACTCCCATCATAGCCCATTTCAAGTTACTGACATGATTTCATGAATGTAGAGCTACAAAAACATGAACAGCACGCCATTATACAGTATCTCCACCATAGGGTACAGTAAACGTAAGGGTATTGATTATGGTTACATATACCTTAGCAGTTCCACTGCTGGGTATATCTCCAAAAGAATTAAAAGCAGGGGCTTGAACAGACATTTATATACCCATATCCGTAGCAGCATTATTCACAACATCCAAAACAATGAAATAACCTGGATATCATCTAGGGATGAGTAGATTAACAACATGTGGTATATACATACAATGGAATGTTATTTAGTCTTTTTATTTTAATAGTGCTGGGGATTGAACTGTGGGTTGCATACATGCTAGGCAAGCACTCTACCACTGAGCTACATCCTCTGCCCCTATTTAGTCTTTTAAGAAGGCGTGATATTCTGACATATGCTACAATATGATTGAAAAGTAAAGACATTATTCTACGTGAAATAGCCAGAAGCAAAAGGATAAACATTATATAATTGCATTTATAAGAGGTCCTAGAGGGGTCAAATTCATAGAGACAGAGAGTAGAAGAGTGGTTGGGGGTTAGGGGAGGGAAATAAGGAATTAGCATTTAAAGATCTGGAGTTTCAGTTGAGGAAGATAAAGACATTCTGGATGGATGGGGATGATTGTGCAACAATGTGAATACACTTAATGCTATTGAACTGAACACTCAAAATGGTTACAATGGCCTCCTGCGTTGGCACAGGCCTGTAATCCCGGCCTTGATCACAAATTTGAGGCCAGCTTCAGCAATTTAGTGAGGTCCTAAGCAACTTAGCAAGATCCTATCTCAAAATTTAAAAAAAAAAGATGGGCTGGGGATGTGGCTCGGTGGCTCAGTGCCACAGGTTTCAATCCCTAGTACCCCCCCAAAAAAGTTAAAAATGTAAATTTTATATATGTATATTTTAATACAACACACACACACACACACACACACACACACACACACACGACACCCATACTGTAGAATACAGGAATGGACTTCCAGAAGTGTAGAGGTTAAATCTTCAATCTACCTCCTCTGGTCCCCACCTCCACTCTACCCCAAAGGCCATATTTAGAATTCCAGTACAATGTCCACCCAGATCTGGTCTTATTATCTATTGCTCTTTAACACACATCCTTTGTTTTATGCCAATAAATAGCATAATATCAGAAATTTAAGGGCAAAAGAATGAAGAAAGGGAAAGTTCCATACTTCAAAGAGGCAACTCTTTGCTTTTGTATTTTTATTTATTTATTTATTTATTTATTTATTTATTTATTTATTTATTTTTGTGGTACTGGGGGTTGAATTCAGCGGCACTTTCCCATTGGGCCACATCTCCAGCTCTTTAAATTTTTATTTTGAAACAGGATCTTGCTACGTTGCTGAGGCAGGTTTTAACCTTGCAATTCTCCTGCCTCAACCTCCCCAGTCACTGGGATGACAGTCACCTGGCAGAAGATGCAACTCTTTAACATCAAACTTTAAAAGGTTATCAAGATTGTCGAGATTGGCATGTTGCTACTATGTACATTTGGTTCAACATATTGAGAATGGCTCTTTAACTCTGTAATCTCCTCCCCAAACCCTTAAGCCCAGTCAAATCAGAGGAAACATTAGATAAATCCCAACTGAAGCATGCGTACAAAATACCTAAATAGGACTCTGCAGAACTGGCCAGGTGGTCAAAAGTGAAGAATATCCGAGAAACTGGACAAGAACAGAAAATGGACTAGATAAAAACTATGAATAAAGCACATACATTAGTCATTATTAGCACATATAATAATAATGTATAAAAAAGAGTCATTTATTTTAGAAATATGTGCTGAAAAGTTTAAGCATTAAATACTCTGATGTTTGGGATTTATTTTAAATTAATCAAGCAGATGGGAGAACAGGTATGGGTTATAGATCTGGAGGTCAGAATTTTTGCAAAAGGGTCATGGATGCATTAGGTTTCATTATATTATAAGAAGTATAATGAATGGTTTGGCACCCTCACCTCTAATCCAGGACTAATTTACTTCTGACCTTTTGAGCTAAATAGTAAAGCAGAGGACCTGCTTCTGGTTTTGATTCTGCCAGTGTCTGCCATGTGACTTTGGATATGACATGCCTGGCTCTGTGCTCGTCCCATCCATCTTCTGTCCTGTAACTGAGACAGGAAAAGTACTGGGGCACAGCCAAAGGAAGAAGTTGCAAAACTTCCAAGCACAGAATCCCTATTTTTAGTAAGAGTCCTCAAAGTTGCAAATCATCAGATTTTGTTCAGACTTTTGCTTCACTGAGCCCTCATTACTAAACCTAAACTTTGGAGCTAATTGCTCAAGAGAAAAATCATGGGGAGTAAAGTTCTTTTCTTCCCTGCCATTCCCCACTCCTCATGGTAGAGTTGGTGTGCATTTCTCACTGAATGAAAAATAAAAATAACACACTGTCCTTGTGCCTATTTTTATTTTTCATCATAACGTTATTATTAAATGACTTCCTTAATCCTTCCCTGCTATGGTCTGAATTGTGCTCCTCAAAGGTTCATGTATGGTAAACGTAATCTCTAAATTCACATGTTAATGGTATTTGAAGGTGAGGCCTTTGGGAAGCAACTGGATTAGATGAGGTTATGAGGATGGGACCCCCATGATGGCATTAGTGACTTTATAAGATGAGGAAAAGAGACTTGAGCTAGCATGTTTGCACTTGCTTTGTCTTGCTATGTGACACCCTCTGCCATGTTCTGATGTAGCAAGAAGGCCCTCACCAAATGTGGAGCAGATGCTGGTGCCATGCTCTTGAACTTCACCCAGCATCCAGAACTGTGAGTTCAATAAACTTCTTTTCTTTATAAAAGTCTGTGGTAACCTGTTATAGCAACAGAAAACAGACTAAGATCTTCCCCTCTATCCACTCATATATAAACATTCTTTGTTCTCTATTATCCCTAATCAAGTATGGAGAATGGTCATAGAGATTATGAAACCAGGTCAGAGAAAATCTTTGCTTACTTCTCTTTATGACTATATAGGGGGTGATGCTGGTGGGGCAAATTGGTCTAATGTCACTATAGTGGGTGCTGTATACATCAAGGTACTCTGAAGTAGAATGTATGACTTAAAGGGCATGGAGAGAGCCCTGAAATTTGAAAGAAGTCCTTGACTTCAGCAAGCATGTGATTCTACTGTACCATGAAATAATGTTTACTCAGAGATTGTATAATACCTCTGATATTACCAAGACACTGATGGCATAAGTGGTCATTGTCCATATGGCTGAGGGAAGATCCACTTGTTCTACATATAGTTGATTCTCATCACCTAATGTAGTTTTGTTCTATAAATTGCTGTAAACATTGAATTTGCGAATAACATACTCTAGGGAAAATATAAAGTTAGGTCCCTATGAGCCTCTGGCCACAATATTTTCACCAAGTGAAGATGTTTTATGTGTGTTCCCATTTAAAGGCTCCTTATATTTAACATGTATTCTTGATTCATTGATGTTAAACCAGTGGTGAACAGCTCTATAAACTTAGCCTGAACAAAGCTTAGGGTACACCTGTATTTTCTGAGTAAGGCATATCACAGCCTTCCTGCTCTTAGGAACCCTGTCTAGTGCTTTAGCACTATGTTTGGGAGCCATTTTCAAAAGCAAAAATCTTCAAAAATCCAAAAAATGAGACACTAAACAGCATCCACTACAGTGTAGAGAGCTGAAACAAGGCGAGCATCTCCCTGTTTGATCTCAGCTGGAAATGTGGGTTTTGGGTGACGCAAATCTTTGTTGCTCTGGGCATATTTGTAAATGACCTCGAAAGTGTTGTGATTATTGATTTTGAGGTTACAAATAAGTTTGATGCAAATTTGCAGATACAAAGTCCATGAAAACTGAATTCTGACTGTAAACACTGCATGCCAGAGCCTGCCGTAAGTCAGTAAAATCCAGCTTTCACTATCACTTTGTGACTTTGTTGTTTAGAAGAGTGAGGGGTTAAATGTGCTGTGTTTTCTAATATGAGTTTTAGGTTTGATAAGCTGTTACGAGAACAGCATTGCATGTCAAATAGCTCTCAAGTTAGGAGCTATTCCTAATAAAGATCTGAGCCCTGCTTCCCCATCATGGGTTCCCCCAAGGTCCACTCAGTAACACGTTTTTTATCTTGGCTTCAGCCATTTTCTGAAATAATGAAATAGGTAGGTCCCCACTTCCTCTGCAGTGTTGCACCACCCATCATCTACTCCCTGGCTCAAAAAGATGCAGTGTTTGTGTTGTGGAATGCACTCCACATAAAAGTGAGGCAGCCTTTCAGACAGGACCTGAATAGTCCCCCTTTCTGTTCCATGGTCCAACTTCATCTTGCACCATCTCTGGTATGGGATCTGGCAAACTCTGTTCACAATTATCATTCCATGATGGCTAAGAAAGCCACCAAGTCCTGCTGTACACCAGATCCATTGTTCAGCATGGAGTATGAACTACACAAACAAAACTTTTTCTTGCTCATTCTGTGAGACCACAATTGATTCATCCTATGCGTAGGTGTGGAGAGAAAAGTCTTTCCTTTCTATATGACAGATCTAGTCTTCCTCAAATGTCTCTGCTCTATTGGAAGGGGAAAATCAAACTCATCGGTTAATGATTTCCCAGTCCAGCAGAGGCAGAGATGGAGCCTGAGAATTGCAGAAACATCCAGATTCCCGACTTATGTTGTTCCAATGTCCTGTGGCTCATTTCTTCCTATTGTTCTGTGAGATATCCTTACACTTTTCAGGAAATGCTCATTTGTTTCAAGTTTTGACCCTTTCAGAGATGACTTCTATCTGTTTGAGAAAAACTATGTCCTCCAGGGCAGGGCAGAGCAGGGGACCTGGATTTGTCATCAAGAAGATCCTGATGCTGCTTTCTGGCCCTCACTGGCCTCTGCTTTGGTGTGTCCTTGCTTAACCTAGTGTCTTACACCACAGAAGTCTTCGTTTGAGGAAAGAGTAATCTAATCTCTTTTGGCATGGTCATGGCTTGGTGGTTCTCCCAGCTGCCCTGCCTGTGCTGTGTAACTAAGACCTCATGCCAAAGCTTCTCCCAGGAATGGGCATCTAGCCCAACTGGGGCCAATCAAAGATTTTCCTTGGGATTTTTCAAACTGGAACTAAGAAACCTAGTTTTTTTTTTTTTTTTTCCCCTGGAGGCAACAGAGGCAAAACTGTGACACGGGAGGCTTAGGATCTGTGGGCTTCTATGTTGTTACCTCATAAAAGTGCATCAGCAGGAAGAGGCAGAGATGGAGTGTGAAAACTGCAGAAACATTAGATCCCCGGCCTAAAACCTGAGGTCTTGTAGCTCTTTTCTTCCTATTGTCCTGTGAGATAGCCTCACTTCTTTCAATGAGTTCCCCATTTGGTTCCAAGCTACTTTGAGTTTGGTTTCTGACATTTGTAATCAAACAAACAAACAAAACTCCCAGACAATAATGATCAGCATAGCACTTGCATGTGTACAGTAATTCCAAGAGTCCTTTATTCATACCATTCCCCACAAGCAGCCTGTTTATAGTTGAGAACTGTTGCTGGCAAACACGAGATAATTGAGACTTCAAACATTTTGTTATCATGTTTGTAATACCCATACAATAAAGCACATGAAACAGAAATACACTTCATAAGGGATTAGCTGAAGCCAACAACCATGTAGTGTTACGCTCGAATTTGGGACCCCCCAAAAGACCACCAGAGACCAAGATCCATGTAAACAGCAAAGAGGTGTTTATTGCGAGTTAGCTCGGTCCTCCGCGCGCACACACAGCAACTGGTGACGCTGAGAGGCCCTGAGCCCAGGGTTTGCAGCAGTTTTATACATTCTTTGGAGAAGGCAGGGACCCCCACATACATCATAGCATCTCTTAGCAAATCATCACACACAGTGGGAAAATCAAATAACAACTCTAAAACATGATTAGCACATTCACTGGCGGGAACAAGTTGGGTAGGGGTGATTGGTTACTACAAGAGGGGGATTCATTTGAACTGATTGGTTTAAGCCAAAAGGGGTGTACATGCTGAACTACATGGTTTCCCGACACCATAAACTACTGGGAGGGTCATCTGGCATCCCAGGAATTTCCCTGTCTCATGCTGATTGGTGGCTGCTAGCAGGTTGCTATGGATCCCCACCTAGCCTGACTGAGTCAGGGACACCTGGTGCAGCAGATCTCTCCTGTTATTTGTAGATAAACCACTTAGCAGGGTGGGAATGTGCCTTGGAGTGCTCTGTGGGTCTTTTCAAGGACAAAGGTCATGTCCCTTCCTTGGACAGGCTTTGCTCTGAGGTAGAGGCTGGTTTTTCAGTAGCACCACAGAAGCAAGGGATGGGGCATTGCCAATGCCCATGTTACACCTGCCTCCTTAGAGTTTCCATTCTCTCCCCCATGAAAGTAATCACATTCCTTTTTTGGTTATCACTTCCTTACTGTTTTAGTTTTACCACCAACCATGCATCCCTGGACCTTTGATTAAATTCTATCAATTTCTGAACATTATAAAAATCAAATCAGACAGTATAATTGTTTTCTCAGATCTGGCTTCTTTTACCCTTGGATTTTTTTTTTTTTTGAGATTTATGAAAAATCTACTATAAGTAACTCTTTTTTCAGTGCTTTCAACATTCCATAATATGAATGTACAATCATTTACCTATCCATTCTGTTGATAAGACATTTGGAGAGTCTGTTTGGATGGTTTTGGTTATTTATGGGTAATACTGTTATGAATATTATTATTATTATTATTATCATTATTATTATTATTATATTTATTTTATACTGGGGATTGAACCCATGGGAACTCAATCCCTGAGCCATATCCCCAGCCCTTTTTATATTTCATTTAGAGACAGGATCTCGCTAAGTTGCTTAGGCTGGCTTTGAACTCGTGATCCTCCTGCCTCAGCCTCCTGAACCACTGGGATTATAAGCATGCTCCACTGCGCCTGGCTGTTACAAGTATTCTTGATGAATAATACATACACACATTTTTTTTTTTCTGGTTGGAACTGCTAGGTAATATGAACTATATGTATCTTTTCAAATGAGATAATGCCAAATTTTTTCCCTAAACTACTGTTCCAATTTACATTTTTACCAGCATTTTATGCAAGTTTCTTTCTTGTATTCTTACTCTTTTCAGTCTTTTTCATTTTAGCCGTTTGTATGTGTATGCAGTGGTATCTCACTGTGGTTTTAACTTCACTTCCTCCTGATTACTAACAGAAAGAACATACTTTTGCATGTATATTGGTCATTTGTATATCTTCCTTTGTGAAAATCCTGTTGAAGTCTCTTAGCTATTTTCCTCTTTTGTTGCTTGTCTTTTCCTTTATTGATTTGTAAGCACTCTTTATATATTTGGATAAAGAGACCTCTGTTGGATATGTATATTGCAAATATCTGTTTTCATTCTTTGGTTTTATATTTTTTTCACTTAGTGAGGTCTTTTGAGAAAGAGATTCTTAATTTTAATGTATTTGGACTTATCATTTGGGATTTTACAATAATACATCTGACAGGACAACTAGATTAGTCAGTGGAAAAGAAATTTCTAAATTTAGCAAGATTACACAGGCTCTCTGGCTAAACTTGCACATTCTTTCTTTGGAACGTTATTTAAATTTTTTTTTTTTCATTCTTTTATAACCAATGGAAATTCACAATATTTAATTCTGCCACTTGGTGGTGCCACAGAAAACTAACAATTTTAAAAACTACTGTTCTGAAAGTTTGGATAGTAGGACTTGATTATTAGCAAATTGAAAATTATTAACGTTTTGAAAAAGACTTATAAACATTTCAAAGTCTATAATCCTCTTACACATTACAACGGATATAGCCTTAGTCCTTCACTATAAAATTCCTGGCTTACAGCCAAAGTACACCAAGATAACATAGGTTTTTTTTTTTTCTTTCTTTTCCATATTTTAAAAAAGTTATTTATTTTAATTAGGTATATAAGACAGCAGAATGCATTTTGATTCATTGTACACAATCACAGCACAACTTTTCATTTCACTGGTTGTACACAATGTAGCATCGCACCATATGTGCAGTCATACATGTTACCTAGGGTAATGATGTCCACCTCATTCCACCATCTTTCCTGCCCCCATACCCCCTCCCCTCCCCTCCGTCTCGTATATTTTTTATTGGTGCAGTATAGTTACACATAATGGTAGGATTCACTGTTACATATTCATACATGCATACAATATAACAATACAATTTGGCCAATATCATCCCTCTATATTTTCCCTTTTCCTCCTATCCTCCCTTTCCCTGGTCCCTTTCTTATACTCTACTGATCTCCCTTTGATTTTCATGACATTCTCCCTAGCCTCACACCTTTCTTTTCCTTTTTCCTCTCTAGCTTCCCATATGAGAGAAAACATACAACCTTTCACTCTCTGAGTTTGACTTATTTCACTTAATGTTCTCAAGTTCCAACCATTTTCCTGCAAATGACATAATTTCATTCTTACCATGACTGGATTAAATTTCATTGTATATATCACATTTTCTTTATCCATTCACTTATTGACAAGACACCTAGGCTGGTTCGATAGTTTGGCTATTGTGAACTGTGTTGCTATAAACATAGGTATGCATGTATCACTACAGTATGATGACTTTTCTAATTCCTTAGGATAAATACCAAGGAGAGGTATAGCTGGGTCATATGGTGGTTCCATTCCTAGTCTTTTGAGAAACCTTCATACTAATTTACATAGTGGTTGTATTAATTTAAAATCTCACCCACAATGTAAAAGTGTTCTTTTTTCCCCCACATCCTTGCTAGCATTTATTGTTGTTTGTATTCTTGATGGCTGCCACTCTAACTGGAGTGAGATGAAATCTCAATGTGTTCTTGATTTGTATTTCCCTAATTGCTAATGTCTAACATTTTTTCATATAACAGTTTTTTAATCATGAAAAATTTCAAGCATTCTAAAGTGCTAATATAACATCTCTATACTATTATTTAGATAATAAATGTTAACCCTATCATATTTACTTTAAAAATTATGGAAATAAAAATAAAGTTTAGGCTGGGTGTGGTGGCACAATCCAAGCAACTCAGGATACTAAGCAGGAGGATCACAAGTCTGGGGCCAGGTTTGGCAATTTGGCAAAACCTTGTGTAAAACAAACAACAAACAACAACAATAAAAACTGGGGATGTAGTGCAATGGTAAAGCACCCCTGGGTTCAATGCCCAGTAACCAATACACACACAAAATACACACACCCCGTAGTAAAGTTTACATTCCTTTCTTCCCAGTTTCCTCACCCTGTTTCTCATTAGAGGCAACCAGTATCCAGAATTTGATGTATCCCTTTCAGTTCTTGTTTCTGTATTTTTAGTACATGTTTGTGTGTCCACAAACAATACAAATGTTACTTATTTAAAAAATGTACCTATACTATAGTATGATGCAATTTCTTTTTATATTTAACATGCCCTTTTGCCTTGTTGATTCAAACAAATGCAGACACACACAAATCTAGTCATTAGTTTTAATATCCATATTGTAATTCATGGCAAATATGTAGCCTATATCTATTTATCCATTTCTTTATTGATGAAAATTTCAATGTTGCAATGAAATGCAATGCCTACTAAAATTCTAAAAAACATTAAAACGAATGAGTGGATGCAGTTTGTAATTCAAGCAAAAGTGTCATAAAATATCCCAGGCAGACTAATTTTTGTTTCCTTTTTTTTTTTTTTTTTTTACTGTTAACTCCACTCTATCTGCATGCTTGGCAGAAAACATCTGCAATTTCCTAACGGCCTTTTACTCAATTCACTGAAAAAGACTAACGTGTGCTTCCGGGGACAGGGGTGGGCGGGCGGTGGGGCTTGGGTAGAGAACCGACAGAAAGAAATTTCAGTATCAAAATACAAAAAAGACAGGAAGGGTTTGTCTGGTCTGAAGCAAGAGAAAGTGGCAGTAGCAAGCGTTATACGTTTGGGGTAGGTCTGATAGGTCACAGTGCAGGGCATGTCCCGTGCTGCCATCTCCGGATAACCAGATAGCGGAATACAGAGGTCTTCTTCTCCACGCTCCTTGCGAACAAGGTAACCATCAAATGCCAGTCGGTTGCCATAGGAACTGGGAAGCCCGGGGTAGGTTAGAATTCTTGATGTTCTTAGAATGTTTCTTCTTCCGGTCCTCTGCTCTTCGCAACCACGGTCTCACTTCTCCGTCCCCCGCCCACTCTGTACACTCATCAGTCGCTTCCCTTCTCTTTACGTCCCGTCTCCGTTCCGGGTCGCCATCTTGTCGCGTGGTC
>NW_025999977.1:22051565-22059360 GCF_001458135.2 Marmota marmota marmota | reverse complement strand
GGACGCGAGCGCGCCCCTCCCCGCCCCTCCCCTCCACCTTCTCTGTCCACCATTACCTTGCCTCTACCTGCAGCTCCCACGAGATGGGGCCGGGCGGTGGCTGGGTCTGTGTGCGTCTCTGCAGAAATGAGCTGGAGTTTGATTGTTCCTTTTTACTGAACTAGAGGGCTTGGCACTGGGATGTCAGAAATCCAGGCTTCTGCCTCTGGTGCTGGCCCTGAGGGGAAGAGAAAGGTTTGGACCACCCCTTCCCTAGCTGCTTCCTCACTTTTCCCATACCAAGTGATGGGGAAGATCTACCGTTGTTCTTCCCTTCCTTTAGGGATGATTAAGAGCCATTTCTGCCCCTAAATCGATTTGGGAGGGTAAATAGTGTCATTCGTGTAAACTGCCTCACTAGAGATGGATGGCTATGAATGTATTCAGTGCTCTCGCAAGATGTTGTCTGGAATGATTTTGACAGCTTGCAGCTTGAGTACTAGGGCTGTGCCCTCTCCCCCTCTCTCCCTCTCTCCTCACTTTCCCTCTCCTTCCCTCCCTCCCTCTCTCCTCTCCTCTCATTCACCAGGAATAGGACAGAACAACCAGCAGTTGCTCCATACATGTTGAATTAAGCAAAATAGGGACCTGCTCCTTTGTCGTGTTTACAGCATCAGTCTTAAATGGTGGAACTCCTTCCTTGGACAAGGGTGGTGCAGTTTCTGGGTAGGGTGTTTCTGCCTTAATATTTTAATGAAGTTATTAAAGTGCTTTGATCTTTGGAAATTGATTCAGCAGTCATTAAGCTGAATTTTCAGTGATCTTGGCATTCATGGAGTCAATGGGAAGACTTAGCCTCCTTTTTACAGTTTGGAGAAATTGAGATGCACCATTCCCCTCACCCCCTCCCCCCTTAGGATTTCATTCAACAGATATTCAGCAAGGTGAAAGGAAATATTTTTGAAAAATAAAACCCGTATCTAAACATAAACACTTAAGTCTTCACCATCAAATAGGAGCCCTTTGAGGCACTACACATATTCCAACTGCAAAACTTTCTTGCATTACCATTTGAAATCATCTTAAGATCCTGTGACACAGTGTCAGTGAAGGCAAGTTTTCATCCTTTGAAGGAGAATTTCCATGTTTGAAAGGACCAAAAGTTTGGAGCCAATCCATACAATGAAGGGGGGGGGTAGGGTGGAGGATGGCAGTGCTCAAAGTTGCCTCTACTATATTTGGTTGAAAATGTTTTGTGGGTATAAAGGGACTGATTTTCTTTTTTGGAGAGTAAACAAGCTCAGAAAGCAATTCCAAATGGCAAAAGAGGAGTTGCAAAAATGTTTTGAGCAGTTACTACATTGATCAAATAATTTTATAGCCTCCTAAAGTAATTAAAAAACTTTGAAAGATTTTATTCTTTTAGTAATACAAATGTGTTTAACAGATACTTAATGGACTACCTGTGAGCATTATGCCAGGGTCCATTGAGTGAGGCAGGGTTCTAGCTATAGGGGTCACCTTTAAGAGAAAGTTCAAACATAGTACATAATTATGATACAGTATAACAAGTGCTAGTTCAAAGGGAGCACCAAGGCAGTCCTCCTGGAGTAAGGCTAAAAGTTATTTAGATTAGGGAGTAGGGAAGGTGGAAGGAGGTAGTAGCTTTCCAGACTCTATAAGATAAATGGCAGAGTGGTGAAATGAGGTTGGAGAGGTAAGCAATTTGGACTGGATCATGAGTTGTGGATATCAAATAATAAGTGTGAACATTATCTTTTTTTTTTTTTAATCTCCAGGATTGAATTCAGGGTGCCCTACAACTGAGCTGTATCTCTGGGCCATTTTATTTTATTTTGAGACAGAGTCTAAATTGCCCAGGCTGGCCTCCATATTCCACCCCTCCTGCCTCAGCCTCCCAAATAGCTGGGATTACAGGCATGTTGTACCGCACCCACTGTAGTCTTTATCTTTTGAGTTATGTTTTTTTTTTTTTTTTTTTTTTAAGTTGAGGAGTGACATTACTTTTAGGAAAGAAACTGCTGACTGTATGGAGTATGGGTTGAAATGGGGCAAGATTGGTGAAAAGGTAACTAAATAGTAGGCTGTTGGAATAGTTTTGGGGAGAATAATGTAGGGTTAAATAAAGTTAGTGATTTTGGGGATGGAGAGGGGAGGCTGGAATCAGGAACCATAATTAGAAAAATACTTCTTAGATTACTTCCTTTTTGAGTGAATGCTTTGTTCATAGCACTAAACTGATGAAAGATATAAAGAGTGCATTAAGGTGCTCATCTTTGGGTCTCATCCATTCTTTGGGACTTGGTGAGTGAGGGAGGACTCAGCAGTGACCCTGAAGTTCTGAGGTAAAGAGTTATAACTGCCAGTGACAGATGAAGATTGACAGGACAGAGAGCCCTTTGGAACAAAGGGGGTGTTAAAGGCTAGATGCAATCATAAAATGTAGTGATGGAGGGCACATTAAAGTTAGGCGATTCACACATTAGCTTGAGGTGATTTGAGGTGTAATTGCTGAAAATTTCTAATGGAGATGACCTGGCTAAAAGTGAGGACAAAGTCTAATGTTTTAAAGTAATTCCCATAAAGATGAACTTTGAGAGTTAATCTGGGTAGAAATGTGGGGAACACTCATGGGAAGGCTGTGCCAGGAGGAGGGATGCTAAGGGGGATATAGGAAGTTTGTCAAACTTGGGACCATCTCCTTTATCGGGCCTGACCATTTCTTTACCACTGAACTATATTCCTAGCCCCCCACCCCATTAAAAAAAAATTTTTTTTTGAAACAGGTCTCGCTAAGTTGCTGAGTCTGGCCTTAAACTTGTGATTCTCCTTTCTTAGCTTCTGAGTTGCTAGGATTACAGGTGTGAGCCATTGTGCCCAGCTCCTTTTCTCATTCTTTTACATTGCATTGCTATAGAAATTTTACAGCACAAGATACAGAGACTGGTCAAAAAATTTCATGTGCTTTTCCCTGTCAATTCTGGTGTGATACATTTTCTAGATGAGTTCTATGACCTCTTCATTCCTGTGCCTATGCAAGGGGTAGTCAATCATTTTATTACCTTCCCTGGTACAGAAATTGTGGGCTGATACTGAAATCTATTTATACTGTACTTTTGTTTTATTTAGGATACTAAGGAAAAAGATTTTCTGTTACTCTAGAAGGAAGCCTACATATCAGAAGAGCAGTAAGCACGATCTCTAATCCAAAGACTTTGAAAAATGTTCTCATTCTTTGGTGTACATCTCAGCTTGTAATTCAGGAAAGGGTCTTTCCTTGCTTAAGAACTATGGTAATAATTTTTCATCCTCAGAAGTTTTAAAAACAACAATAACGACAACACACACACACACACACACACACACCCAAAAAACAAAAACAAACAAAAAAAATCCCACCAAGTTTTGAGAAGCTCCCATAAAAGACACTGAGAATATGGTTAGATAAAAGATTAACCATGGAGGCCAATACAGGACAGAATTAGGAACCAAACAGTTTGCTAAAACAAAGTGTTATAGAAAGGTTGATAAAAATGGAGATGAAGACTCCAGTGGTTTGGGCAACTAGGAAGTCATTAGAGGCTTTTAAAATGTCAGAGTCAGTAGTTTGAGGGAGGGAGAAGGTATGTAGGGACAGGTTTTCAAAGTTATTAGGTAAAGATGCAAGGGAAAGCTAATCAAGGCAGTATTGCCTGTACCATGTGTGAGCAAGTCTCAAGATCTTGCTAATATTTGTGTTGTGCTAGGTCAGTGATTCTCAAAGTGTGTGTCCTGGACCCCTATTATCTGAGAATGGATTAGAAATGCAGACTCCTGAGTCTGCCCTGGACTTACTGAATCTGAAACTAGTGGTAGAACCCAGCAAGTCTATGGTGTAACAAACTACTGTGATTTTGTTGCACATTATATTAGTAAGTAAGTGTTACTGCCACATAGTTCCTGAGACAGCTAACTTATAACAAATGTTTATTTAGTTCACAGTTTTGAAAGTTCCAAGCCCAAACAGTGAAAGGCTTAGTAAAGGCTCACCCTTGATACTTATGGCACATGGTGAATGACAATGGCAGGAGTACTTGGGAGCAAGCACTTAATTACCTTTTGAACCATCATGCAGAGACAGACAGACCCCAGGGTCCACAGAGCCTCCCAGTGTGGCCACCCTATAGACCAAACCTTTAGATATGAACTTTTGGGGGACCCTGAACATTCTAACCATAGCACATGCTAAACTTTAAAAATCAAAATTCAAGAAATGGTATCAGAAATGGAGAGGGGGAGCGGAGAAGTGGTATTAGCAAAGTATTAGCAAAATAATTTTGCTAAAAATTAAATTTGTCATTTTTCCCCAGCCCTTTAAATTTTTTTTGTTAATTTTTTTTTAGTTGTAGTTGGACACAATAACTTTATTTTATTTATTTGTTCTTATGTGGTGCTGAGGATCCAATTCCGTGCCTCACACGTGCTAAGTGAGTACTCTACTGCTGAGGCACCTCAGCCCCTTTTTTGTTAAATTTTGAGACAGGTTCTTGATATGTTGCTCAGACTGGCCTTGAATTTATGCTCCTCCTGCCTCAGATTCCCAAGTTGCTGGAATTACAGGCATGTGCCATCATGCTTTCTCTATTATTGAAACTAGTTTTTTTTTTTCTTTTTTCTTTTTTGGTACTAGGGACTTAACTTAGGGGTGCTTAACCACTGAGCCACATTCCCAGCACTTTTTGTATTTTCTTTCTTCCTTCCTTTCTATTATTTGATTTCTTCTTAGATATACATGACAGTAGAATGTATTTTGGCCTATCATACATACATGGAGTATAACTTCCCATTCTTGTAGTTGTACATAATATGGCATTACACTGGTTGTGTACCCATATATGTACATAAGAAAGTTATGTCAGATTCATTCCATTGTCTTTCCTTTTCCCATCCCTTCTCCCTTCCCTTCATTCCCCTTTTTCTAATCCAAAGTACTTCTGTTCTTCTCTCCACCTCTCTTATTGTGTGTTAGCAGCTGCATACCAGAGAGAACATTTGGCCTTTGGTTTTTTGGGATTGGTTTATTTCACTTAACATGATAGTCTCCAGTTCCATCCATTTACCAGCTAATGCCATAATTTCATTCTTCTTTATGGCAGAGTAATATTCCATTCCACATTTTCTTTATCCATTCAGTTGTTGAAGGGCACCTAAGTTGGTTTCAGTTTTGTGAATTGAGCTGCTATAAATATTGTTGCAGCTGTGTCACTGTAGCATGCTGATTTTAAGTCCTTTGGGTGTACATCAAGGAGTGGGATAACTAGGTGAAATGGTGGTTCCATTCCAAGTTTTCTGAGAAATCCTGATACTGCTTTCCATAGTGGTTGCATCAATTTGCAGCCCTACCAGCAATGTATGAGAGTACCTTTTCCCCACATCCTCCCCAATATTTATTATTTATATTCTTGATAATTGCCATTCTGGCTAGAGTGAGATGAAATTTCAGTGTAGTTTTAATTTGCATTTCCCTAATTGCTAGAGTTGTTGAACATTTTTTTTCATATATTTGTTGACCAATTGTATGTTTTCTGTGAAGTGGCATTGACACCACTGATTAGGTTATTTATTTATTTGGTGTTAAGTTTTTTGAGTTCTTATATAGGAGATTAGTGCTGTATCTGAGGTGTAGATGGCAAAGATTTTCTCCCATTCTGTAGGCTCTCTCTTCACGTTCTTGATTTGTTTCCTTTTCTGTGAAGAGATTTTTTAGTTCGAAACCACACCATTTTTGATTCTTGATTTTACTTCTTGTGCTTTAGGAGTCTTGTTGGAGAATTCAGTTCCTAAGCCGACATGATGGAGAGTTGGGCCTACTTTTTCTTCTAGGAGGTACAAGGGTCTCTGGTCTAATGCCTAGGTCCTTGATCCACTTTGAGTTCAGTTTTGTGCAGAGTGAGAGATAGGGGCTTGATTTCATTTTGCTACATATGGATTTCCAATTTTCCCAGAACCATTTGTTGAAGAGACTATCTTTTCTCCAACGTATGTTTATGGAGCCTTTGTCTAGTATGAGATAATGGTATTTATGTGGGTTTGTCTCTGTGTCTTCTATTCTCTTCCATTGGTCTTCATGTCTGTTTTGGTGCCAATATCATGCTGTTTTTGTTACTGTAGCTCTGTAGTGAAATTTAAGGTCTTGGTATTGTGATGCCTTCTGCTTTACTTTTCTTACTAAGGATTGCTTTGGCTATTCTGAGCCCCCTATTTTTCCAAATGAATTTCATGATTGCTTTTTCTATTTCTATGAAGAATAACATTGGAATTTTAATAGGAATTGCATTAAATCTATATAGTGCTTTTGGTAATATGGCTGTTTTGATGATATTAATTCTGCCTATGCATGGGAGATCTTTCCATCTTCTAAGGTCTTCTTCAATTTCTTTCTTTTGTGTTCTGTAGTTTTCATTGTAGAGGTGTATCACCTATTTTGATAAGTTGATTCCCAAATGTTTTATTTTTCTTGAGGCTACTGTGAATGGGAAAAGTTCCTTAATTTCTCTTTGAGTTGACTCATCACTGATGTACAGGATATTTTATTTAGAGACAGAGTCTTGCTAAGTTGCTTAGGGCCTCACTAAGTTGCTGAGGCTGGCTTTGAACTTGCGATTCTCCTGCCTCAGCCTTCCAAGCTGTTGGGATTAGAGGCATGTGCAGCTGCACACAGCCCTCTGGTACTTTATGAATCTTTATTTGAAGCAGTTGAAACTGATAGGAGAGCCAAACATTCATTAATTCTCTAACAGTTTACTTTGCAATTAATGCTTCTTTTAGTTGTGAAGGAGATCCCCATTGGGAACTTTTTAGACTTATCCTCTGAGTACAGAGCTACTTATATTGGGAAAGAGTCAGTTTGGTTCAGTGTGTTTTCTGTTCAGATAATGAGGCTTGGTGGAATCTGATTATCACTCCTTGCTGTGAGAGAAGTAGCCTCAGGAGCTGGGTTGATACTGAAGCTGGTTTGAAGAACAACTTTGTGTTCAGTGCTATCCAATGGAACTGTCCATGAGAATGAAAATGTTCTTTGTGCTGTCTAGCAGATTAACCACTTGTCATGTTTGGTAATTGGCATTCAAAATGAAGTTAGTGTGGATAAGGAACTAAATTTTAGATTTTATTTATTTTAAATAAATGTAAATTGCTACCCTGTTGAACGGGGCTTGTTTAGATCTTAGATCAGTGCATCCCAAATGTAGATATCTGTGTGATTTGCCTGAAGACCTGGCTAAACTGCAGATCCTGTTTTAGTGGTTCTGGGGTTGGGTGTGAGATTCTGTTCCCAAGCAGTGCTGCTGCAGCTATCCAGGGACTACACTTTGAATAGTGAATAGCCAGGTCCTAGAAAGACAAGGGTTGGCCCACTCTTCCTCTTTAGTTCAGTGTCTTACCCATCCAGTCACTGATGGCGGGTAGCTTGACTGCAAGGGTTGAGGGTAGTTGTCCTCATGAGTTTCCCTGCATGAGAGCAGGAGCAGGAGAAAAGGTTCCATTTTGGGCTGGGTTGAAGAGGAGTTTTTTTCCTGCATCAGTGACAAAATAAACCCAGACAGTAGTGTATAGTAAGTAGCCTTCACATGCTTTATCCCTTCCTGGCATGGGAACAAGCAAATAGCCCGAGAGAAAGACCAGTTGGTATTTCCAATACTTCAGTATACTTAAATGCTATACCTGGAAGGAGTTTTAGGGATCATCAAAGCCAGGTAAGGCAATTCATACCTGCAGATAACTTCAGTGTTCTGAAACTTTTTTTTTTTTTTTTTTT
>NW_025999977.1:22034509-22051542 GCF_001458135.2 Marmota marmota marmota | reverse complement strand
AAAATTTTTTTTTTTTTTTTTGGTGTGTGTGTGTGTGTGTGTGTGTGTGTGTGTGTGTGAGAGAGAGAGAGAGAGAGAGAGAGAGAGAGAGAGAGAGATACTGATACTGGGAATTGATTCCAGGGCCTCGCATATGCTAGGCAATCACTCTGTCACTGAGCTGCATCCCCAGCCCTTTTCATTTATATTTTGAGATAAGGTCTTTCTAAGTTGCCCTTGTTGGCCTTGAACTTGTGCTCCTCCTGTCTCAGCCTCCAGAGTAGATGGGATTATAGGCATGTACCACTGCACCTAGCACATTCTGAAGCTTTGAATCAGAGTTTAGGTGAGGCTTAGTGTTACTTGTTGCCCACATAACTTTTTAATGAAGAAAAGCTGTATGTTTAAAGGCTCATTTTATAGGGTTATAAAACATGTTTAAATGTCAAACTGTCCATTGCATGAAAACAGCCATGTAAAAAATGATTTAAACCCAGATGATTGAGGTTTAGATGAACAATGCATGTGGGTGACTCATTGAACTCTCTCCACAAAGCCCTCCAACAGTTTGTGTTTGAAAACTATAAATCCCTCATCTCTGGCCAATTGTCCTATGAGAAATTGTCAGGGTGGTGTGAGAGAGTTCATAGTTGGCTCACCACTACTCTGTGTCCCTAGAGAAATAGCTTTGTGATAGGCCTGGATGATGCTGGACTACTCCAGAACCAAAGTTAAACAGAACAGGTCTGGGCACTAGTTATTAGAGAAGCATTCTCAGGACTTGTGAGGATTCTTGGTGTCCAATAGGACCACGAGGTTCCAATCGTTTGGAGAAGGGTCTTAGGAAATGTTAAAGTGACGATGGTCTCTTATAGTTGTATGATGCGTTACATTTAAATACCTTTATATTCAGTAATTTGATTAATTGACTAAAACTTTGAGTGCTTTCTCTATCCACAGCATTGATCTTTCATTGTAAGCAGGAAATACAAGGAAGTACATTGGAGTCTTTACCACGAAGAACAGTTTATATTAACAGATGGGAGAGGAGTACAGAAATCATACATAAATAACTTTAAGAAATTAAAATTGAACAGTTTAGTGAGAGATGTCTTATTACTAATAAATGCCAAAGAAACTGAGAAGCAAGCTCACTATGTGCTGCAAGGAGCAATTAGGAAAAAAATATGGAGGAAGTAGGATCAGAGGTAAGAAGTGGGCTTCTAGAAGGACAGATGGGATCTGGTTGGCCAAAGTAAAGAAAGGCTGGACTTTCAAAATAAAGATAAAGTTAATCAGATTTTTCAGGACAACAAAATGAGATTTAGAAGGATTAAGAGGGCTACATAGTTGGGATTTGGAGGTACTGTCCTCCACTGAAAGGAACAGAAGAGCTTGATATGCAACATCTGGAAATAGCCTGCATTGTCTCTTGGAGTTTTTGTGTCTAATGGAGACTAGAGGGCAGTTGTTTCTCCGTTATAACAACATGTATTGAATTCTCCACACTCATCTCCTACCAGCATTAGAGCTCATCTGGTGATCTTGGAACTGTATCTAAAACAGAAACACTGTGTTTGCCTCCCCTCTGTGGTGAATGCTGGAGAGGAGGAAGATGAAATCTTAAAAAGACCAGACTGATCACAGCACTATCAGCATTTGACATATTGCTCATTCTGTTGTGCAGTCATGTGGTGGCAATGATGCTGAAGTGCAGGGAGCATCAAATGCTACATAGTATAGTTGGAATGGCAGTAGTTTCTGCCAAGCAAATCATTGTTATCCTTTCCTGCTTACTAAATAATACACAGATATTTTAGATAAACATTTTTTTAAAAAGCAGTATTTTCTGTTAAGCAGTTTCTTTGAAACCATGTTGAGTTTTCAGTTTAGCAACAACATTTCCAAAGGGAAATCCAAATCATGTTTTATTATAATCAGATTAAATATTAAATAATTATTTGAATGTTCGTTTTTGTTTTTTTTTTAACAAAAAAGAAACATTTATTGATGCTAAAACAAAGGAACATCAAATTCGCATTGCAAATTTTGAGAAATACCTATTTGATACACAATTTGAAACCACATTTTTATAAG
Source organism: Marmota marmota marmota (assembly GCF_001458135.2). Taxonomy (NCBI): domain Eukaryota; kingdom Metazoa; phylum Chordata; class Mammalia; order Rodentia; family Sciuridae; genus Marmota; species Marmota marmota. The sequence goes on along the minus strand of NW_025999977.1, from coordinate 22,049,466 downwards.
ATGCTGGAAATGGACATTCAATTATCCTTAAGAAAAGTAAAGTAACACAAGAGATGGAGGAAATTAACAGCACCCAATTTTGAAAGAAGCTCTAGAAGCACAGGCTGGTTATAAGAGATGGAAATATTTCATCAGAGACATCCTGAGCCACCACTGCCCAACAACAGAGGTGGGGTGGCAGATAAGTTCATCAGTCCCTATGTCATGACACCATACTAGTAAATACCAATATGTTTTGACATGCATTTAAAGGAAGTGTATATTAAATATTATTTAAGGTGGATGACTTTATAAATTTATCAAAGAATTATACTTCCTTATCTTAAAATGCTAGGCTCAGATCATTATAGCTGTCACAATGTTTATACAAATTATTAAGGCCATCCAGGAAGGTAAGCATTCTTGCCCATTTATTTTAGAGAATCAACAGAATCCTGAGAGGGAATCTTAACAAAGACAGCACAAAGTGCATAATTTATAGAAAAAAATTACTCATATCATATTCACATTTCATCTGAATTTCTGTAGATCTTTTTGTCTATCTGACCAACTAATAGGCAGGGTGATGTCTATTTCACCAATGACCTTGCACATGAATAGATGGCATCTTTTTTCAGTTCCTCCATGCTTCTACACTATTTCATCATTAGACATCCCCAGGGAAAAGTAGCTATTCCACTTGTTCTTCTTGGGAGAAGTATCACAGTACTAACCATAAAAGATCCATTTAAAAGAAAGCTACTTACACATGTCATACCTATTTTGATTTCTTATCAACTTTGACATAGCATTTTATTTTATTTTATTTTATTTACAAAAGCAAAGAGTTATAATTATAATTAAACATGTATGAGTCATTTATATTTACTTACAATGTTTGAACAATTATTAGACAAAAATACTAATTAACAAATAAAAATCCACTAATATACTAAGACATTTAAAATATGAGATTATAAAAAATTTGGGTAATTGAAAATATATATGCTATGCAAACACTAATCAAATGTTTTTTTTTTTTTTTAATTTTTTATTGTTGGCTGTTCAAAACATTACATAGTTCTTGATATATCATATTTCACACTTTGATTCAAGTGGGTTATGAGCTCCCATTTTTACCCCATATACAGATTGCAGAATCACATCAGTTACACATCCATTGATTTACATATTGCCATACTAGTGTCTGTTGTGTTCTGCTGCCTTTCCTATCCTCTACTATCCCCCCTCCCCTCCCCTCCCCTCCCCTCTTCTCTCTCTGCCCCCTCTACTGACATTCATTTGTCCCCCTTGTATTATTTTTCCCTTTCCCCTCACTTCCTCTTGTATGTACTTTTGTATAACTCTGAGGGTCTCCTTCCATTTCCATGCAATTTCCCTTCTCTCTCCCTTTCCCTCCCACCTCTCATCCCTGTTTAATGTTAATCTTCTTCTCATGCTCTTCGACCCTACTCTGTTCTTAGTTACTCTCCTTATATCAAAGAAGACATTTGGCATTTGTTTTTTAGGGATTGGCTAGCTTCACTTAGCATAATCTGCTCTAATGCCATCCATTTCCCTGTAAATTCTATGATTTTGTCATTTTTTAATGCAGAGTAATACTCCATTGTGTATAAATGCCACATTTTTTTTATCCATTCGTCTATTGAAGGGCATCTAGGTTGGTTCCACAGTCTTGCTATTGTGAATTGTGCTGCTATGAACATCGATGTAGCAGTGTCCCTGTAGCATGCTCTTTTTAGGTCTTTAGGGAATAGACCAAGAAGGGGAATAGCTGGGTCAAATGGTGGCTCCATTCCCAGCTTTCCAAGAAATCTCCATACTGCTTTCCAAATTGGCTGCACCAATTTGCAGTCCCACCAGCAATGTACAAGTGTACCCTTTTCCCCACATCCTCGCCAGCACTTGTTGTTGTTTGACTTCATAATGGCTGCCAATCTTACTGGAGTGAGATGGTATCTTAGGGTGGTTTTGATTTGCATTTCTCTGACTGCTAGAGATGGTGAGCATTTTTTCATGTACTTGTTGATTGATTGTATGTCCTCCTCTGAGAAGTGTCTGTTCAGGTCCTTGGCCCATTTGTTGATTGGGTTGTTTGTTCTCTTATTGTCTAATTTTTTGAGTTCTTTGTATACTCTGGATATTAGGGCTCTATCTGAAGTGTGAGGAGTAAAGATTTGTTCCCAGGGTGTAGGCTCCCTATTTACCTCTCTTATTGTTTCTTTTGCTGAGAAAAAACTTTTTAGTTTGAGTAAGTCCCATTTGTTGATTCTAGTTATTAACTTTTGTGCTATGGGTGTCCTATTGAGGAATTTGGAGCCCGACCCCACAGTATGTAGATCGTAGCCAACTTTTTCTTCTATCAGACGGCGTGTCTCTGATTTGATATCAAGCTCCTTGATCCATTTTGAATTAACTTTTGTGCATGGCGAGAGAAAGGGATTCAGTTTCATTTTGTTGCATATGGATTTCCAGTTTTCCCAGCACCATTTGTTGAAGATGCTATCCTTCCTCCATTGCATGCTTTTAGCCCCTTTATCAAATATAAGATAGTTGTAGTTTTGTGGATTGGTTTCTGTGTCCTCTATTCTGTACCATTGGTCCACCCGCCTGTTTTGGTACCAGTACCATGCTGTTTTTGTTACTATTGCTCTGTAGTATAGTTTGAAGTCTGGTATCGCTATACCGCCTGATTCACACTTCCTGCTTAGCATTGTTTTTGCTATTCTGGGTCTTTTATTTTTCCATATGAATTTCATGATTGCTTTCTCTATTTCTACAAGAAATGCCGTTGGGATTTTGATTGGCATTGCATTAAACCTATAGAGAACTTTTGGTAATATCGCCATTTTGATGATGTTAGTTCTGCCTATCCATGAACAGGGTATATTTTTCCATCTTCTAAGATCTTCTTCTATTTCTCTCTTTAGGGTTCTGTAGTTTTCATTGTATAAGTCTTTCACCTCTTTTGTTAGGTTGATTCCCAAGTATTTTATTTTTTTTGAAGATATTGTGAATGGAGTGGTTGTCCTCATTTCCATTTCAGAGGATTTGTCGCTGATATACAGGAATGCCTTTGATTTATGCGTGTTGATTTTATATCCTGCCACTTTGCTGAATTCATTTATTAGCTCTAATAGTTTCTTTGTAGAGCCTTTTGGGTCTGCTAGGTATAGAATCATATCATCTGCAAATAGTGATAATTTAAGTTCTTCTTTTCCTATTTTGATGCCTTTAATTTCTTTCGTCTGTCTAATTGCTCTGGCCAGTGTTTCGAGAACTATGTTGAACAGAAGTGGAGAGAGAGGGCATCCCTGTCTTGTTCCAGATTTTAGAGGGAATGCCTTCAGTTTTTCTCCATTCAGAATGATGCTAGCCTGAGGCTTAGCATAGATTGCTTTTACAATATTGAGGTATGTTCCTGTTATCCCTAGTTTTTCTAGAGTTTTGAACATAAAGGGATGCTGTACTTTGTCGAATGCTTTTTCCGCATCTATCGAGATGATCATATGGTTCTTATTTTTAAGTCTATTGATGTGGTGAATAACATTTATTGATTTCCGTATATTGAACCAGCCTTGCATCCCAGGGATGAATCCTACTTGATCATGGTGCACAATTTTTTTGATATGTTTTTGTATCCGATTCGCCAGAATTTTATTGAGGATTTTTGCATCTAGGTTCATTAGAGATATTGGTCTGTAGTTTTCTTTCTTTGAAGTGTCTTTGTCTGGTTTAGGTATCAGGGTGATGTTGGCCTCATAGAATGAATTTGGAAGTTCTCCCTCCTTTTCTATTTCCTGAAGTAGCTTGAAAAGTATTGGTATTAGTTCTTCTTTAAAGGTTTTGTAAAATTCTGCTGTATACCCATCCGGTCCTGGGCTTTTCTTAGTTGGTAGTCTTTTGATGGTTTCTTCTATTTCCTCAATTGATATTGGTCTGTTTAGGTTGTCTATATCCTCCTGACTCAATCTGGGCAGATCATATGACTTAAGAAATTTATCTATGCCTTCACTATCTTCTAATTTATTGGAGTATAAGGATTCAAAATAGTTTTTGATTATCTTCTGTATTTCTGAAGTGTCTGTTGTGATATTGCCTTTTTCATCCCGTATGCTAGTAATTTGAGTTCTCTCTCTTCTTCTCTTCGCTAGCATGGCTAAGGGTCTGTCGATTTTGTTTATTTTTTCAAAGAACCAACTTTTAGTTTTGTCAATTTTTTCAATTGTTTCTTTTGTTTCGATTTCATTAATTTCAGCTCTGATTTTAATTATTTCTTGCCTTCTACTTCTTTTGCTGTTGTTTTGCTCTTCTTTTTCTAGGATTTTGAGATGAAGTATGAGATCATTTATTTGTTGGTTTTTTCTTTTTTTAAGGAATGAACTCCAAGCAATGAATTTTCCTCTTAGAACTGCTTTCAATGTGTCCCATAGATTCCGATATGTTGTGTCTGTGTTTTCATTTATCTCTAAGAATTTTTTAATTTCCTCCTTGATGTCTTCTATAACCCATTGATCATTCAGTAACCTATTGTTCATTCTCCAAGTGATGTATTCTTTTTCCTTCCTTCTTTTATCGTTGATTTTCAGTTCCATTCCATGATGATCAGATAGGATGCATGGTATTATCTCTACTCCTTTATATTGTCTAAGAGTTTCCCTGTGACATAATATATGATCTATTTTTGAGAAGGATCCATGTGCTGCTGAGAAAAAAGTGTAACTGCTTGATGTTGGGTGGTATATTCTATATATGTCAATTAAGTCTAGGTTATTAATTGTGTTATTGAGTTCTGTAGTTTCCTTATTCAACTTTTGTTTGGAAGATCTGTCCAGTGGCGAGAGAGGTGTGTTGAAGTCTCCCATGATTATTGTATGGTGGTCTATAGACTCTTGAACTTGAGAAGAGTTTGTTTGATGAACATAGGTGCACCATTGTTTGGGGCATGAATGTTTGTTTTTACTTTCTAACGAAGTGGTCTGTTCAGTTTGCTTTCATTGTGCATTACCAATGAAAGGCGTGGTTAATTTATGTTTGAAATTGCTGTGATTCTAGTCAGTGTGGTGGTATATTCCTGTAATCTCAGCTGCTTGGGAAGCTGAAGCAGGAGGATTGCAAGTTGGAGGCCACCCTTGGCAACTTAGTTATACCTTGTCTAAAAATAAGAAACTGAGGATGTAGCTTAGTAGCAAAGTATCCCTAGGTTCAATCCCCAGCACATGCATGCACACACACACAAAAGAAAACTCCCCCCCAAAACAAAACAGAAAAACAGACTAAGTAACACATTATTCACAAGTATGTTAATATTACTTAAAAAGTAGAATGTTGCATGATGTAAGTTGGTATTAAACTGGTATTTCTCCCTTTTGATCTTATAGATCAGAGGTTACCAAACTTTTTCAGTAAAGAGCCAAATAATACACTAGTACACCTTTTAGGCTTGGGGCTATACAGTATCTATTATGACTATTAATATCTTTCTGTTGTATACAATACAGAAACTGATGAGTATGGTTATGATCCAGTAAAACTTTAAAGTAGGTAGAAAGCCAGTTTGGCCTGCATACCTTAGTTCACCAACTCCTTTTCTAGAGAACCCATTTTGTCCCATAGTTTCAGATGTAATATTTGCCAAACGTTCTACTTATAGGATGACTTATATACTGTAAAGATGCCATATTGTCCCTATGTCCTATTTAAAAGACACTCTGTTTTATTCTTCATGATAACAAAGGATATATAAGTTCTAGATTATGATTTTCAGTCTATTTTAATGGACCTGTGTCAATTTCATTGAAATATTAGCAGAATTAAAAACTTGGGATTTAATAATGGGTTGTAATGTTCATACTCTTTTTTTAAAGAGCAGGAAGTACTAGTATTGCTAATTATTATTATTATTAGGTACTGGGGATTGAATCCAGGGGCACACAAGCAACTGAGCCACATCCCCAGCCCTGTTTTGTATTTTATTAGAGATAGGGTGTTACTGAGGCTGGCTTTGAACTTGCACTTCTCCTGTCTCAGCCTCCTGAGCCACTGGGATTATAGGCATGCGCCACTGAGCCCGGACCTAATTATCTTTTCATATTTGATCTTCCCTTTTAAATTACAAATTTTTCAAAAACGGGGACCATATCTTTTATTTCTTTCTATCTCTCATATCATTTAGTACAATGCCTTCCTTGGGAAAAGTATAAAAAATGCACCTGTTGTCCCTTTGGGTCCATTCTAATTATGAGACTTCAGTTTCCATTTGTGGAATACTTTATCGTTTCAAAATTGCTTTGTATAGGTCCCTTATCTGGTTCTCACAACAGCCTCAGAAAAAGGAAGATAGGGTATATATATTCATCCCTTTTGTAGACCATGTGGCTGATGTTCCAAAGGTGAAGTGAGTTTCTCAAGTTTATGTTGTCTAATAAATGGCACAATGGCTTTCTGTTGTAGCAGTTTAGTGTGATGTTTAACTTTCTAAAAGTAAGTTCATCTTTTTATTCTTTTAGTCATAGAATTGTACATTTTCTATAGAGTTTAAATATTTAGTTTATGGTTTAGCAGTCAAATATTTCTTTTTTTTTTGACACAGAAGAATCATTTTTCCATAGTTTAAAGGAAACAGATCTGAGTTATGCACAATTAGAAATAGTTTTTTTTCCCTAAATCTCATAAATAAAATTGTCCTATTACTTCATTTTCAGAGAATAGACTGGCCATTCATGTTTTCTGCACTGGGCCCTTGGAATATGAGTCTGTATTTATTCTTATACATGCTGTGTTCTCTTTGCTGTGAATATATTACTCTTACTAGAAAAGTGGATTTTACCTTCTAGAACTCTGCCAGTGATGGTTATACAAATGAATACATAAGTCAAAAATCAAACTGCATATTTTTTTTATTCACATACTTTATTTTATTTTATTTTATATTTAGAGTCAGGGTCTTGCTAAGTTGCTTAGGGCATCACTGAGTTACTGAGACTTGCTTTGAACTTGCACCTCCTGCCTCAGCCTCCCAAGCTGCTGGGATTACAGGCGTGTACCACTGCGCCTTGCTTGTGTGCTTTATTTTAAATAAAGTTATGCCTGAATTTTTAGTAGTTAGCAATGGGGAAAAAAAAAAAGCTCAAGTTCTCCCTCCTCTTCTCAAGCTTCCCCTTCACCAGCCTGCTGCTTTTTTTTTTTTCCTTCAATATAACTTTGTAAAATAGCAGTCACCATTGTCTAGTTGGCATTACAACAGTGGAGTCAAACTGCTAGGGTCTGAATCTCAGCATTGCTACCACTTCTTCGTGCCTCGTCTTCCTCATTTCTAAACTGGAGGTAATTAGAATACTTACTTCCTAGGATTGTGAGGATTAGGATTAGATGAGGTAATGTGTAGAAAGCACTTCGGATGGTGCCTGGTCTGTAATGAGTGTTAAAATGCAAGGGGATATTATTATTTTAAAAACTGAACCTGTTCTTAGTTTTTGTGCACTGCCTTGACTGATGCCTGATAACAGGTATACCATTCTAAGGCCATTGTCTGTGATGACATTTGCAAGTCTAATATGAGGTGGTGTCCTGCTGGGTATGTTAGTGTCCCACAACTTGATTTTTTAAAACTATTTTTTATTTTTTAGTTTTTTAGATGGACACAATATCTTTATTTTATTTTTACGTGGTGCTGAGAATTGAACCCAGTGCCTCACGCATGCTAGGCAAGCACGCTACCACTTGAGCCACTTTCTTAGTCCATAATATGTCCAACTATATGTGTTTTACTAATTATGTGCCAGAATTTCAAGGAAAATGGCATATTTAGTACCCTATTATTTATTATATTTTTTCTTTGTTTTCATTCTTCTTTTTATTTTTTGTATTTTTAATTTAAGGACCTGACTGAGTTTTACATAAGGAATGTTGGGCTAAAAATGGGAGACATGGATTTTAGTCACAGTTTTGTCATCAATTAGTTTTATGTCTTTGTGGAACTCAGCTTGTGTGTCCTTATTTATAAAATGGCAAATTATGATATCTGCTACGTTCTTTGGGGGCACATGCGTGCACAATTTGTGTGTGTGTGTGTGTATGTATGTATGTATACACAAGAAGATACTTATTCAGTGTAATGATTCCTATAAAGTAATTACAAGTGATCTCTAATTGCTTTATTAAAAATAATTATTGCTTTCTCTATTTTTAGCTTCGGGCTCAGAATCAGGTCCTAAAAAAAGGTGTTGTGGATGAACAAGCAAATTCTGCTGCTTTAAAGGTATCTAACAGGTCATTTATGTTGTGAATGTTAAGCGTTTGGTGATACTCAAAGCAGGGCATTCAGCTGGTTTTCAGGGTTAAAGTCCCAACTCTGACACTGATTCACTAAGGATAGGGGATAATAATATTCTTTTTTGTGTTTAACACTCCTACTTGCTTAGGAATTACTATTATATGAATATTATATTTTGATTTTCTTAGCTAAAAATTACTTTAAAAGTGTTATTTGACTTTAATACATTTCTTCTGTACCTTGCCTTTATTTAGCTAAAATCCATCTGGATTAATGGGGCTTCTCATCTGTGGTCATCTCCAGACAGCACTTGGAGGGGGCTATGTTGTATTCATATTTGTATCCTTGGCACTCAGCAGATGGTAGGGCCCTAATAAATGGATTTGAATGTATAAATCATTTAGTCTATTAATCTTGCCTTTAGTTGAGCTAGTTGATATTAATTACCTTTGTTAATCTGAACACTGAGTGATAAATTTTACCATCAGCACCTTTGTTGACCTTAGTGGAGAAATATGATAGGTAGAATTTGTTTCTACCTCATTTTGGTAGGCATGTAATAAATAATGCTTAGTGATATTTTTAAGTGATGGATAATTTAATACTAGGATGTAGATTCCTTCTTGGACAACCTAACAGTCTAATCTAGCAGACTAGCAAATTATCAACTATGTTGTAATTACAATGACCATTGTAATGAATAATAAAACAAAAAGTAATTTCTTTACATTATTATAATAAGTTACCACCAGTTGACTAATGTTCCAGCTCTACTAACCAGTCATTAATTTTGGAAGACCCTAACCCAACCTCTCTCTAAACTTCAGTTTCTGCAAGGGGGATGATAATGTTATCAGCCTCTACAGAGTTGTAAACCGTGAATAAAATAATAAATATACTTAACACTGATATGTGAATGCTCCATAGGTGGAAACAGTGGTCACCATCGCCACTGCCACCACTGTTGACACTATCGCTACAATCATAGTTAATCAAACAACCAGCAATAGGAGGCTGTCAAACATGAAAGCAGACTACAACAAATAGGAAATACTTTCCCCAGTAATAGGCTTTAAATGAATTGCTGGGTATGGTAAATATTCATGGACTTGACTTTGTGTGTGTGTGAGATATACTGTCAGATTGGGGCACTCTACCTGAGCCACATCCCCAACCCTTTCTTATTTTTTATTTTGAGATTGGGTCTCACTAAGTTGGTGAAATTGGCCTTGAATTTGGAATCCTCCTGCCTCAGCTTCCCAAGTAGCTGAGATTACAGACCTGCCCCACTACACCTGACTATTCTGTTTTTTCAAAATAGAGCCAAACTAAATATTTCTCTCTAGCTTTCCATATTTCCATATTTTGACTGATTTAAATTCAAGCAGAGAGGATTTATAGAAAAAAAGAAATACAAATACATTTTTTCCCATCCTTGTTCACTGAAGGGTATCAATAGTGAGTTTGAGTTCTCTTAAAACAAATTCAGGTTTATAAATTTGTGTCCTCAGGCTTTGTGTTTGTTCACTGTCATAGATTTAACAAAATATAGTTGTAGGTATTTTACTTTTAAGTTTTCAATACTGTTATTTCAATATACTTGCTTTTTTAATTTTATTTTTTAATTTACTTGGTTTGGCCAAAAGATGATTTTTTCCTAAAACACAGCTAAAAACATAAGAACTGAAATGACAAACATGCAACTCGAATTTTCTAAAGCAAGAGATTTTGATTATATTTTCCTGGAACAAAGATTTTTTTTCCCCCTATTATCTTTAAACCTCAAGGCTAAAGGGTGAGGTACATTTTGTTTTCACTTTGATATAGGAACAACTGAAAATGAAGGATCAGTCATTGAGGAAACTACAACAGGAAATGGATAGTTTGACATTTCGAAATCTGCAGCTTGCCAAGAGGGTAGAACTACTTCAAGATGAACTATCCCTAAGTGAGCCTCGAGGCAAGAAGAACAAGGTAGGTTCTTTAAAGGCAAGTTAGTGTGGCTCATCATGAGGCGCAGACACTGGTTTCAGCAGAAAACCCCATCTCCAAGTTCTCTAACATTTTATTATTATATGTTGATATTGGGTCAAGAAAGCAGACGTTTGCTATTAATATCTACTAAATATGCAAAAGTCAGTTTTAAGAGATGTATTAGCACCAAACTTGTATATAGTTGAGTTAGTGGCTGAGAAAAGTCAGTGGAATATTTCACATTGGTCACAATTGTTGATCTCTTTTAGTTACATGAAGTTGCCATTAACCCAAAGTAGGGCAGACAAAATGAGAAATATTGATAAACTTTATTCATATGAAAGTGACAATTGAAACACAGGTTTCAACTTAGGTCTGTAAGTTTAAAATAGATGTATTTTCATAGTGTTTATTCTTATGAGGCCAATTTAGTATTCTTTTCTTGAGATTTAAAAATAAATGTTTTCCCTTAGGTTTTTTTTTTTTTTTTTTTGGTCAGTTAAAATTGCTACTGCACTAGGATAGATGTTTGGTATTTTTGAACCTCCTATGATTAAGAAGTTGCTTTTGAGGGGGGTAGTAGGGGCTAGTGATAGAGTCTTGTAAGGTAGAGAGCCATACTCCAGAATGTATAGGTAGAAGCGGTTATAATAGAGTGGGTAAAAGTGTACAGTGACTCCGAAGAAGCAGTGTGTGTCTCATTGTGAGTGTTAAATGGGATCATGTGAAAGTGCCTAGGACTCTATTTGCCACATAATATGTGAATACCTTTTTCATATGTATTTCCCTACATGGGAGGATTCTCTGGAGTGCTAGTGTTCAAGTTAAGGGGGAAACAGGGGATAATAGACATGTATTAGAGTCACTTGGGAAGTTGTCAAAATACACATGCCCTGGAAATTTTGAAAGACCCCTGGGAAGGAAATAGCCATCTAGACTTCAAACAGGTGCACCAGGTTATTAATATCCCCTCCCCTGCTAGACTACAACTGTTTAGCAGAGGTGTGGGTATAACACTTGTGAATTATTTTTAATTAAAGCTATCCAAATTTGGAAGTACTTGAGGCCCGCAAACATGTCAGTCAGCACTGTTCTTTTTGCATCTCTTGTGTTCAGACGTGATTAATATTTCATGTTACTATTGTTGTTTATACATAGCTGCTCTGTTTTCAGAGGGCTTTTAAAACTAATTTATGGGGCTGAGGTTGTGGCTGAGTGGTAGAGCTCTTGCCTAGCATGAGCCAGACACTGGGTTTGATCCTCAGCCACATAAAAATAAATAAATAAAATAAAGGTATAAAAAATAAAATAAAACTAATTTATATTGAATCAGTAGGTAACTTTATTTTAAGTGAAGAACGAGGATACAGAAAAGGGAGAAAAGGGTGGTGTCTGATGTTTGAACACAATTGCATTGTTAGATTGTTCCTTGAATAGTCTGAGTTCTGTGAATCATCTGAAAACAAATGTTCATTATTAGATCTTTGAAATAGTACTATTATTCTCAGTAGAAAAAGTGAATATTAGTTAAAAAGCAAAGTGAAGGGATTTTTAAATAATCTTTGAGCTTTTTTCTTATGTTTATTTATAATAGCTTTATTTTACATGACTTTTTTTAAATTTAGAAATTTATGTGATTTCTTATATAGCTTATCTTTGTGAAATACTGCTACATTATTTATTACAATTTCTTAAGGGAGTTTAATAACTCAGACTCGTAGAATTGCTAAAATTCTCATTTCTGAAACTGAAAGATTAAATTGAAATGGTTTTTATTAGCATACTTATTATTACTAGCTTTCTGGGTCTGCACTGTCTTCCAACAGAATTACCCCTGAATTTATCTGCAAAGAATAGTGAACCTTACTTGCTATTTTCTGTCATTCTGTCTTTCAAGTTTTCCTGCTTTTTGGAGTGTTTACACTTCCAGTTTGTATCACGTAGGAAAAGTTAAATGATGGACTGTATACCTTTTGCAGGGTTGTTTGAGAATGGTGAACACATAGAAGAGACAAGCTACTAAGGTGATAGAGAATCTGTGTACCTTAGGATGTTTCTCTAAAGGATGAAAGTTATGTGGACATAACTTATTCTTTCCATCAGAAAAGTGGAGAGTCTTCTTCTCAGTTGAGCCAAGAGCAGAAGAGTGTCTTTGATGAAGATCTGCAAAAGAAGATAGAAGAAAACGAACGGTTGCATATACAAGTGAGAAAGATCTTTCTCTTTTTCTCTATCAATTTAAAAATGGGTTACACAATCTGGAAGGTGGAAAAACCAAAGCAAATACACTGCTTTGTGTCCAGATGGATTTTTAATGTCTCTTGAGGTCTTTAAATTTATTTTCATTTCTCAAATCTTACATATGTCTTGATTTGGATATCTGCTTTGAAGTATATGCTTTTATTCAAAGTACAGCAGAATAGCTTTATAATTTAACAATACAGAACTATACTGGGCACTATTCATTTTGCATAGGAAAATGATTGGATGGGTCATTTAATGAGGTTATCAGGAAGTAGGGTTTGCTTTCTAATTTATTAATGCTTAGTTGGTTTTTATCAGTACCTCTGTTAGACTATAATGCCTTTGAGGGTGTAGACTAGGTATGCTTTGTATGCCCAGCTCCAAGGTAGAACCTTACTCATGGCAGGTACTTGCGTATTTATATGGTGTTGAAAAGACACTGTCAGGCATTGTGTATTACTCCCTGGCTGTTGGCATGCCTCAAACCATTGAACATATTGTAAGAATCGTAATGCAGTATATCCAACTGCATTAATATTTCATGTTACTATTGTTGTTTATACATAGCTGCTCTGTTTTCAGAGGGCTTTTAAAACTAATTTATGGGGCTGAGGTTGTGGCTGAGTGGTAGAGCTAATTTTTTTTCGTTTTTGGTCAAATGATGGAAAATAAATATGCACAAATTCTTATCTGAAAATCTTAAAAAAATGCGCTTTTGACTTCAGTATATTTTGTGTTTTATGTATTCGTAATTCTTAATCAGTATTAAATTCTTATTAAGGGAAAGAGCTCTGCCTTTTTTTAGGAATAGCACTTAAATTTTTGATTATTTCAGTGTGGAAGTAAGTAGAGTTGAAGTTACACTCTAATCAGTTGAATTCTCTGTGTGCCAAAAATTGTTTCAATAGAAATTCATGAGACTGAGAGGAAAGAAGTTTGGGCTTTGGGTAGGTTCCTTGTATTTAAATCTCATTTCTACTATATTTTGAACTGTGAGACATTAGGCAAGTTATATAACCCTTTCAAATTTCAATTTCCATATTTGTACAGGAGGGATAACAAAAAATACTACTTCTGATTCTCTCTTGGATTAAATGAGATAATGCCTATTTGATCTAGCACAGTGAGCATATGGGGCCATATGGAAGTTGCTCAGTGAATAGTCACTGCTGTTGTTTTTTTTTCTCATTTATGCATATTAGACTGTGAAAAGTCAAAAAACATTTTTTTCTTTTTCAGTTTTTCGAAGCTGATGAACAGCACAAGCATGTGGAAGCAGAGCTGCGGAGTCGGCTGTCTGCTTTGGAGACAGAAGCTGCCCAGCACCAAGCTGTGGTAGATGGCCTGACACGCAAGTACATGGAAACCATCGAGAAACTGCAGAATGACAAAGCTAAACTAGAAGTAAGGTTCATTATTGTTAGAATGTTTTAAAAGTGGGTTAAGGCTTTTATAAATTGTTGGTGTGCTTTATAGAGAATAGAATTAGTCATTCCAGGCGACCCTGTAGCCTGAGTGGCCCCCATGTGTGCTCCCATCTGTAACCTAATATGTCAACTTTTCTTTTTCTTCTAAAATTCAGGTAAAATCTCAGACTCTAGAAAAAGAGGCCAAGGAATGTCGACTTCGAACAGAAGAATGGTATGTGGAAACATGAATTCCAAGCAACTTGTCTGTCTTATCTGTCTCACATTTGAGATGAGGAGATGGGAGCAGGATTCTTTATCATTCTCTGGGGACTTAGCATTCTTGAGAGAGGGGCTTGTGCCTTAGTCCTCAGCCTACAGATATGTTGGGCCATGGCAGGTACCCTTTTGGGGCTCCCATATTGAGGACTGGATACTTTCTATTTCAGCCTGCCCTAAAGAGAGGATTCATGCAGGAATGCTGACTGATAAACACTTTGCCAACCATTTTATGCTACATTTTGAATAAAGTAAAGGTCTATTCCCTAAAGATCTAAAAAGAGCATACTACAGGGATACTGCTACATCGATGTTCATAGCAGCACAATTCACAATAGCTAGACTGTGAAACCAACCTAGATGCCCTTCAATAGATGAATGGATAAAAAAAAATGTGGCATTTATACACAATGGAGTATTACTCTGCATTAAAAAATGACAAAATCATGGAATTTGCAGGGAAATGGATGGCATTAGAGCAGATTATGCTAAGTGAAGCTAGCCAATCCCTAAAAAACATATGCCAAATGTCTTCTTTGATATAAGGAGAGCAACTAAGAACAGAGTAGGGAGGAAGAGCATGAGAAGAAGATTAACATTAAACAGGGACGAGAGGTGGGAGGGAAAAGGAGAGAGAAGGGTAACTGCATGGAAATGGAAGGAGACCCTCATTGTTATACAAAATTACATACAAGAGGAAGTGAGGGGAAAGGGAAAAATAATACAAGGGGGAGAAATGAATTACAGTAGATGGGGTAGAGAGAGAAGATGGGAGGGGA